>NW_028261382.1:58042327-58229827 GCF_051295495.1 Thamnophis sirtalis | reverse complement strand
TCAAGTTGTTGGTTGTTACCTGGAAAGCTTTCTGTGGCATACCTGGTTACCTGGGGGGAAACCACTTTCTCCAATTTCTCTCTGCTCACTTGTTACAACTGTTTGACAGGGATGGTATAAGGCAGGGGTGTCAAAATCAAGGCCTGAGGGCTGGATATGGCTGGGGGAGCTTAGATCTCTCCCCCCCCCCCCCGTGGAAATAGCAAACGACCGGCCCACGGTGCCTCTGTCAGCGAAAATGGAGCTTCCCCCCACTCCGAGCTCCGTTTTAACTGGCAAAGGGCTAGCAAAGCAAACTAAAAAGCAGAACAATAGAAAAGGAGAAACGTTTCTCCTTTTGCATTTGAGAAGGGACAGGAAAGGAGAAAGGGAAAGAGGAAAGGCAAAGAAAAAGAAGGGAAGATGGGAAGAGAGTGAGGAAGGAAAACGAAGGAAAGAGGGGAAGGAAGAAGAAAGGAGAAGTAAGATGGAAGGGAAAAGAAGAGAAGGAGGGAGGGAGGGAGGGAGGGAGGGAAGGAAGGAAGGAAGGAAGGAAGGAAGGAAGGAAGGAAGGAAGGAAGGAAGGAAGGAAGGAAGGAAGGAAGGAGATTAGAATGAGGGGGCGGGAGGAGACTGAGGGAAGTCCTGCCTTAGCATTTGGCCGCCAAAGATGCCAAGTGACGTCGAGCTGGCCATACCCACCCTGGCCATGTCCACACACACACACACACACACCAAGGTCAAACACAACCCTAATGGGCCCCTCGGTATAAGGTTGGAGTTGGAGTTGGAGTTGGAGTTTATTCAATTTGTAGGCCGCCCTATTCCCCGAAGGGACTCAGGGCAGCTGAACAAAACCAAGGGAGGGGAAATTACAAAAAGTAAGACAAAGACAATCAGACCATACGAACAGTTTAAAAGCACAACAGACACAGCAATTTCGAGTAGGGTGGGGGGGAACTCAACCCCAGGCTTGCTGGGACAGCCAGGTCTTAACGGCCGTCCAGAAGGCCTGAAGGGTGGAGAGGGTCCGAATCTCCACGGGGAGCTCGTTCCAAAGGGCCGGGGCAGCCACAGAGAAGGCCCTCCTCCGAGTATTCGCCAGTCGACATTGGCTGGCAGATGGAATACGGAGGAGGCCTAATCTGTGGGATCGAATGGGTCTGTGGGAGGTAATCGGCAGAAGGCGGTCTCTCAAGTACCCAGGTCCAATACCATGTAGGGCTTTATAAGTAATAATTAGCACCCTGAAACGAACCTTGAGCAGGGGGTTGGACTAGAAGACCTCCAAGGTCCTTTCCAACCTTCCGATCTTAATGTCTGTGTTAAATTGTGACTGCAAGAATGCGGATGAGGATTGCAGGACCTTTGAGCCTTGCAGATGCCTAAGATCCAACTTCCGTCATTCAAGCTCCAAAAATCTTTTTTTTTTTACATCAACGTGATCAATAACACTTTTATTTTGCTTTCAGGTGGACCAGACCGGATGGAGGTCAGCATATCACCCACCGGGACATTGCCAAATGGCACGCTTTACGCCCGAAGATACGACATCTTGAACTTCACCTGCAGCAGTGACTCCAGGCCTGATTCGGCCACTAAGTGGGATTTTAACCCCCTTGGCTCTGCGCAGGAACCCTTCACCAAGGTTAACAGCTCGCAGAGTTATTTCGTGCTAGAGAACATTGCGCCCAACTACCAAGGGAATTACTCGTGCCTGGCCACCAACTTGTTGAGCCAACGTCAGAAGTCCGTCGTCCGCGAACTCCTGGTCTACTGTACGTATGACGGAAAATAGTGGCAGGGTGTCGTTTTTCCCAGGGAAATGTTGCATTTCTGGAAATGCACAGAATTGTTGGCTCTGTGCCTTTCTCTTAAGGAGTTATTTCCTTGAAGCATTTAAAAAAGATTTAAGGCACCCAGCGTGAGGAATTAAAGCTTTTGAAGTCAGCAAGAATGAAATGATAACAGATGGAAGCTTACCAAAGAGCCAACCTAGAATCAAGGAGAGATTTCCTGATAATTGTCAAAGTTTGTTGCATGAATTCAAATCCAGAAAGCACAGACAGATAACTGATTCAGCTGGGTCCATTAACTTCTTTATATACATAAGAATAGGTGAATAAATGTACAATACCAACAGCTGCTTCTTCCAAGTAAGCACGAGGCAGGAGAGTTACAGGCAAACACAAGCAGTTAGCTTCATTTTCAGCAGACAAGCCCAGACAGACTGCTAGTTTACTTCTCAGAGCAGCAGACTGCTTAAGTTTCTGTTTCCATTCTTTGCACAGACTCAGAAGGTTGCAGGCTAAACCACGCCCTGGCCCCTAGCTGTTTCAGCTCCCATTGGCGGACATTGTTGCTATGCCTATTCATTGGCTGACCTTGTTCCCATGTCTCTGCCAGTCATGAATATTTTAACAATAATGAGAATGATTAATCAGTAGAAAGACTTGTCTCCAGTTGTGGGTGCTCCATCATTGCGGGGAGGGGTTTCAAAGAGAGACAGAACAACCATTTGTTGGAGATATTATAGGGTCTCCTGCTTCAGCAGAAGGTTGGACTAGAAGACCTCCAAGGTCCCTTCAAACTCTGTTATTCTGTAGATAAAAAGGACCCAAGCACAACCAGGATGAGGTGGGATCTCCTCCTAATCTACGTGGAATAGTTAGCAGAAGGTGTTCTGAACTACAAAGTCTATCATCCCCAACTATCAATTTTCCTAAAGTCTAAATCCAACCTCCTCTTCTCTCCCAAACGTTCCTTATTGTCTGAGTTTGCTTTTCACGAGATTCTGTTTCTGCTTTCTCTCCTCAATCTCTTGTCCTCTGGCCACTAGAAGTCCATTTTCTGTCATGGTCAGAATTGATCCTAGATCCCTGCTTTTAATATTTGTCTCCAGTGCTTAAAGATCCATCATCTGTCTGTCTGTCTGTCTGTCTGTCTGTCTTTCTTTCTTTCTTTCTTTCTTTCTTTCTTTCTTTCTTTCTTTCTTTCTTTCTTTCTACCTATCTATCTTCTATCTATCTATCTATCTATCTATCTATCTATCTATCTATTTATCATCTATCTATCTATCATCTATCTATCATTTATGTGTGTGTGTATTCTAGCATAACTCTGGAACGCCTCAAGCAATTTCAACCAATCTTGGTACACAGATGAGTTACTCTCTGGAAACAAGTACTGTGAGGGGTAAGACACCCATGGGGGGGGTGTGTGTTCTGTTAAGATACAGCCTGTCGTGCCTTAAAATGGCTTCTATTGTATTCCCTTACAATGGCTTCTACTGTACAGCAGTGGAGTTGTCACGGTAACGGCTTCACAGTACTCCACAAGGGGGCTCCCTCTGGTAAGGGGGAAAATCCAACATTAGAAATTATGTTTGGTCCAGACATTTTTCCCCCTATAAATAAAAACCCGGGCAACTCTGAGTTATCGGATCGTAGGCCATAAAAATGTAAATAAATAAGACCCTAGCTACTGCCCAGTCATTTTGCAAGCTTCTCTCTTCAGATCCCCCACCATTGTCACCGAAATGCTGGGCCAAGACTTCCATGGAAAATTCTCAGGAGGTTCAACTGTCCTGCAGTTGGCCCGGGGGCTACCCACACCCTACGCTCCAGTGGATCAACCCAGAGGATCTAGTCATGGATTCCAACACTACCCATTCAGCCAACGCTACTGTGGTGTCTCTGCAAGGATCCCGCCAGCTTTGGGGCAAGGATTTTATCTGTCGTGGGAACCATATTGCCAATGAGATGGACAACCGGAACTGCACCTTGCGCTTGGGTGAGTGAAGGATGAGACTCCTGAATTGCACCATTTCATGGTACATTCCAAGACTCTGAATGTTAAAGAACTAGGAGGGATTTCTCAGCCTTTTCCTTTCCTCTCTTTCCATGCTCTGGATGTAAGGGATGGCTGATTTTAAGTTCTTGTTTTACTCTTTGGAGCCTTGTTCTTTTGCCTTCCATTTGAGGTTCTTTTTCCCTATACTTCTCTAAACATTTCCTCCTCCTTCTTCCTCCTCCACTTAATAAAGCAGTCAGGCAAGGATATTGGATTATCTGAAAGCAGTCTGGGCAAAGTTTGATTTTTCACTTCCTCCTCTTCCTCCTCCTCCTCCTTCTCTTCCTTCTCCTTCCTCCTCCTCCTCCTCTTAACAAAGCAGTCAGACAAGGATATTGGATTATCTGAAAGCAATCTGGGCAAAGTTTGATTTTTCACTTCCTCCTCTTCCTCCTCCTCCTCCTTCTCTTCCTTCTCCTTCCTCCTCCTCCTCCTCTTAACAAAGCAGTCAGACAAGGATATTGGATTATCTGAAAGCAATCTGGCCAAAGTTTGATTTTTCACCTTCACCTCCTCCTCCTCTTCCTTCTCCTTCCTCCTCCTCCTCCTTTTCTTTCGCTTCCTCCTCCTCTTCTTTCTCCTCCTCCTCTTCCTCCTCCTTCCTCCTCTTCCTCTTAATAAAGCAGTCAAACAAGGATATTGGATTATCTGAAAGCAATCTGGCCAAAGTTTGATTTTTTACCTTCACCTCCTTTTCTTCCTTCTCCCTCTTCCCCCTCTTCCTTCTCCTTCCTCCTCCTCTTCTTTCTCCTCCCCTTCTTCCTCCTTCCTCCTCTTCCTCTCAATAAAGCAGTCAGACAAGGATATTGGATTATCTGAAAGCAATCTGGCCAAAGTTTGATTTTTTTACCTTCACCTCCTTTTCTTCCTTCTCCCTCTTCCCCCTCTTCCTTCTCCTTCCTCCTCCTCTTCTTTCTCCTCCCCTTCTTCCTCCTTCCTCCTCTTCCTCTCAATAAAGCAGTCAGACAAGGATATTAGATTATCTGAAAGCAATCTGGCCAAAGTTTGATTTTTCGCCTTCACCTCCTCCTCCTCTTCCTTCTCCTTCCTCCTCATCCTCCTTTTCTTTCGTTTCCTCCTCCTCTTCTTTCTCCTCCCCCTCTTCCTCCTCTTTCCTCCGCCTCCTCTTAATAAAGCTGTCAGACAAGGATATTGGATTATCTGAAAGCAATCTGGCCAAAGTTTGATTTTTCACCTTCACCTCCTCCTCCTCTTCCTTCTCCTTCCTCCTCCTCCTCCTTTTCTTTTGTTTCCTCCTCCTCTTCTTTCTCCTCCCCCTCTTCCTCCTTCCTCCTCTTCCTCTCAATAAAGCAGTCAGACAAGGATATTGGATTATCTGAAAGCAATCTGGCCAAAGTTTGATTTTTCACCTTCACCTCCTCCTCCTCTTCCTTCTCCTTCCTCCTCCTCCTCCTTTTCTTTCGTTTCCTCCTCCTCTTCTTTCTCCTCCCCCTCTTCCTCCTCTTTCCTCCACCTCCTCTTAATAAAGCTGTCAGACAAGGATATTGGATTATCTGAAAGCAATCTGGCTAAAGTTTGATTTTTCCTTCTTGAGCCTTGAGAAGTTGTGGGAGCTTCATCACCGGAAGCTTTCAAGAAGAGACTGGACCACCATCAGTCAGAAATGGTGTAGGGTCTCCTGCTTGGGTGGGGTGTTGGCTTAGATGACCTCTAAGGTCTCTTCCAACTCTGTTCATCTGTTCAAAGATGCCCTTCCTGTCCTTCCAACTCAGTGGTGGGTTTCAAAATTTTTAGAACCTCTTCTGTAGGTGTGGCCTGCTTTGTGGGAGTGGCTTGCCGGCCATGTGACTGGGTGGGAGTGGCTTACTGGCCATGTGACTGAGTGGGTGTGGCCAACTTGTAAAATGGCTTAGCAACCAAAATGTTGGCTCAGAAACTCTGGCATTTGAAGCACACAAGTCTTAAAGCTGTCAAGTTACAAGACCCTTGCACCCCTAACCCTTTAGAAAAAAAACCAGGGGTGTTCAAACTTGACAGCTTTAAGACTTCAGCTCCCAGAATTCCTCCTCTGGAATGCCTCCTTCATCTTGATGATGTGCGGACGGGCGGGGGGAGGGAGCTGGAACCGGTTCTAAATGGCACAGTAGATTTGTGGAACCTCTTCTATAGAAGAGGTTAGAACTGGCAGGAACCCAGCCCTGTTCCAACTCCACTTTGCTTCCCTCCTGCGTCAGAGAGGCCCATGGTCATGTCCAACCCAATGAAGAGCTGCTTTGTGGGGAGATCCGTAGAGATGACTTGTGAACTGACCGCTGGCAACCCACTTGCGAGGATCACCTGGCTGCGCAACCTCTCCAAGGCGGAGGTAGAGATCCGGTCGGGTGGGAGGTTTCTCGTCAGCCAAAAGGACAAGGTCTCCACCCTTGTCATCCAGAACTGCTCCACCAGCAGAGACCAAGGGTACTACATCTGCAAGGCAAAGAACCCCCTAGGCCTGCGGGAAGTGTACGTCCACCTGAAGGTGACAGGTAAGTAACCATTGAAACGAAACAGTGGCACTTTGGCCTTTTGGAAGTACTGGCAATCCTTAACTTACATATTTGGTATAAAGTTTTTTTTCCCCCTTTCATATACATTTACAAATATACACTTGTAAATATTATTAACATTTATCTATTAACTATTAACGTTTATCACTGTCTTTTTACAAATATAGAAAGCACAGTTGGGGTCACTTTCTTGCCTCCCCGTACCTCCATCTTGATTTGCAACAACCCTACTCCTTCCTCCTTCTCAACCTTCCTTGTCTCCTTTCTTAATACAAATCTTTTTTATTTCCATTTCATTCTATACAATCACATGCTTACTGTGCAACCGAGGCATATAACATTGGGTAATAAACACAGCCCTCACTTTTATAGAAAATGCCCCCTACAATACAAACCCAATATACCGCCTTAGCCCACCATACACCCTCTTTCATCCCCCTCCAACTTTCATTCTTCCTTCTCTCATACCCCTCTACACCTACTTCCCCTCCCCCTCTATCTAACCCTAACCCTATCACTCCCTCTCTTAATCCATTCCCTCCCTTCCTTCTCCTCCTCCTCTCTCTCACTCTCTCTGCTCTCCTTCTTCTTTCATTCAGCTCCTCCCTTCGGTATACTTCTATTACCTTCCAATATATTCAGTTTGTTCTGTTTTGACACTAACATTAAAAAAAACCACAGTATACAAGTGCAATCATGCTTTAAAATTTAACACATATTATATTTCCCCCCCTCCCCCCTCCCCCTAGATCCCCGCCTCCCTTCCCTCCCCCCGACTTCCCAGAGCCCATACATGGTATAACTTTTTGACAATCACAGTCTAAAATATCTCTACATTGAACTCAGCTTCTTGCTGTTACTCAAATTTTTAACAATTTAAGTTATTACTAATTTTAAGCATAAGCTATCTAATTTAAGCATAAGCTACCTTGTCTCCTTTCTTCTTTCCTCCTCTCCTTCCTCTTTTCTTCTTCCCCTCTCTTGTCCCCACTCCTCTTCTCTTCTCCTCCTTCTTCCCCTCTTGCCTACTCTTACTTCCCCTCGCCGCAGGGGTTAAGGGAGTCACTGCAGTTGTTGAGTTGAGTTGAGTTTATTGTCATTGCACATGGTACAATGACGAAATTAAATGCCGTCTTCAGTGTACATTATATCTATAAAAATAAAAACACAAACACACCTTCTTCACATGCTATATAACTGAAACTGAAAACCCGATGTTGCACTCTACAGTAGAATTCAATATGGTTACTGCCCTGGGATAGAAGCTGTTTTTCAGCCTATTTGTCCTTGTTTTTATTTCCCTGTACCGGCTGCCAGATGGTAAAAGTTCAAAAAAAAAAAAAAGGTGCCCAGGATGAGATGGATCTTTAAGAACGTTTTGAGCTTTCTTAAGCCAGTGGGAGCTATAAAGCTCTTCCAAAGAGGGGAGACGGCAACCCTTGATCCTCTGGGCAATGACTCTGGAGTGTTGTCCTACCTGCTACTGTTAAGGGAATCATATGGTTGTAAAGTGAATCTGGCTCTTCCATTGACTTTGTCAGAAGTTCAACACCCGTCATAAATATAAACCAGTTGCCAAGCATCCAAATTTTGATCTTATGACCACTCAGGGATGCTGCAACAGTCATAAGTATGAAAAATGGTGATAGCTCCATTGGAGGAAGAGGAGAAGTTGGTTCCTAGCATTTCCATCTCTCTCTTTCTGTGTGTCTTTTCCCATCTCAACACTTTTTTCTTTCCAATTTTCCCTGCAGAGCCTGTGAACATTGCTGGAATTGTGGGATCTGTGGTAGTCCTTTTATTGTTGGGAGTTTTGGTCTTTTCTGGAATCCTTCTCTACGCAGGACCTCAGGTGTGCCTCAAAGGTGAGAGAGAAGAAAAAATGCTCATCAAAGTAATCGAACCAACGGAATGCATTTGGGTTTTCAAAATGTGTCTTTCTTGGATTGAGTCTTAGGTAATCTTGTAAGAACTTTGAAAAAGAAAATATTTTGAATATATTGGCACACCCTTCCAATCATTAAATAAAAGATAACCAAAGGTTTCTAAATGTGATATGTGTGTTGCTAAGATAGGCGGCCAATATATTCGATGATAGGAAGGTAGGTAAGTAGGTAGGTAGGTAGGTAGGTAGGTAGGTAGGTAGGTAGGTAGGTAGGTAGATGATGGATGGATGCATGGATGGATGGATGGATAGATGGATGGGTGGGTGGATGGATGGATGGATGGATGGATGGATGGGTGGGTGGGTGGGTGGGTGGGTAGGTAGGTAGGTAGGTAGGTAGGTAGGTAGGTAGGTAGGTCGATAGATAGATAGATAGATAAATAGATAGATAGATAGATAGATAGATAGATACGATAGATACGATAGATAGATGATAGATAGATAGATAGATAGATAGATAGATAGATAGATAGATAGATAGATAGATAGATACTTTAGATAGATAGATACTTTAGATAGATAGATAGATAGATAGATAGATAGGTAGGTAGGTAGGTAGGTAGGTAGGTAGGTAGGTAGGTAGGTAGATAGATAGATAGATAGATAGATAGATAGATAGATAGATAGATAGATAGATAGATAGATAGATAGATAGATATGTTAGGTAGGCAGGCAGGCAGGCAAACTGACATAGACAGACAGACAGACATAGATAATAGGCAGGCAGGCAAAGACATAGACAGACTGATAGATAGATATAGATGTTAGCAAGATATATAGATGATAGTTATAGATGTTAGACAGACAGACAGAGAGATGATATGGATGTATGGATTGGTTGGTTGGAATATATATATGTAGGTAGGTAGGTAGGTAGGTAGGTAGGTAGGTAGGTAGGCAGGCAGGCAGGCAGGCAGGCAGGCAGGCAGGCAGGGAGGTAGGGAGTTAGGTAGATGGATGGATATGATAGGCAGGTAGGCAGGCAGACTACATGGATGGAAGGATGATATAGATGAGATGAGAGAGAGAGAGATATGATGGATAGATAGATACTGTACGTAGATCGATTACAGAGTTTTGACATTGCATTTGATGCTTACTGTATGAACAGAAAGCAAATGAGTAACTTCAATAAAAGTACTTTTCTCCTTTTCTCTCTTTCATGTTTCCAGTGAACGTGCTTCGGTAAGTCTCTTTATTTCTTAACTAGAAAGTCTTAACCTGTTTCATCTATAGAAACCATCATTTGGAGAAGGGATTGTCAAACTTGGTGGTAGTGTGACTTTCTTAAAACAAGACAGTGCATGAATTTGTATAAAACTTCACCCAGGGAATAAAACCTAACAATTCCATCAGGGTTAGGGTTGGGCAAAAAAGAAATTTGCCACTTATAAGTATTTTTGAGTATAATACTTTAGATTCTATGTCACGAATTTAATTTAATATCTGCTAAAATGTTCTTTAGTTGTGTTATATTATTTACCTTGTTCTTCCAGTCTTCCCATTTATATATCTGATTTTCTTTTAGTTTACTAATCCATTCTTTCAATTCAATCGTAGGGAATTTCTCCATTTCTACCACCGGTGTTAAAGGAGAAATTCCTGGCATTAGCCGATATCTCCAACTATTCCATTATTCTATCATTTTTTTTAAAAAGGGGATTTTGAATCCTCCTAGCTATTTTTTAATATCCTTTTTAAACCAATATGTTTCTATAAGGACCATCTATTTCCCTTAATTCTTTCAACTCTATATCCCTCCATATTAAATTTTTAGTTACTACTATAATATCTGGGACCACCTTTAATTGATCAGCTACCCAACAATTTCTAATATTTAGAAGATTCATCCCACCCTTTTTTAATGGTTCATACCATAATGCTTCACATCCTTGCTCTTTTACCTCCATTACAATACACCTCTAGCAAGAATTGGAGGAGAAGGAGGTGGTCTGTGAGGTCCTTGGTGCTCCCTGAGCTTGGTTGTTTTCGTGCAGATGTTTCATTTCCCAACTAGGTAACAGCATCAATGCTAGACCTAATTGGGTAATGACACATCTGCAAGAAGACAAACAAGCTTGGAGAATATCAAGGATCCCATACTTGATAATATCTCCCATGGTTTCCATCTGGAAAATGTCACCTGCCTGCCAAGTTGGGTCACAGGTCGAGGTGCTCTTTATTGAACATGATGTGGCTGGGATGGTGCTTCAAGCAAGGAGGAGGAGGAGGAGGAGGAGGAGGAGGAGGAGGAGGAGGAGGAGGAGGAGGAGAAGAGGAAGAGGAAGAGGAAGAAGAAGAAGAAGAAGAAGAAGAAGTAGTAGTAGTAGTAGTAGTAGTAGTAGTAGTAGTAGTAGTAGTCCCTTCCTTCCTTCCTTCCTTCCTTCTAATCATAGTTGTCTTCATTGCAGGAATCAAGACGAAGGGGACATCCTTGAACTTATAGACTCAGACGAAGAAGACCTGTATTTGGAGTCCACCAGCGAACCAACGTTACATCAGACGGAAGGGATAGGGAACGGATGTTCTACCAGATCAACTGAAAGTAAGCTGAGTGAGGTTGAGGCAGTAATTATTTGGTTTCCTTTTGTCCCCACAGTTTCCACAGAATCCCAAAAGGGAAGGACATCTTTACCATTTTTTTTTTAAAAAAATACTTCTGTGCATTTCTTAGGCCTATTTCGAGGAGAAATAGACTTCTTGTGTTAAGTGGTTAGCATCAGATTTCATGCCTAAGATGCTAACCTGTTCTGACCCCCGGTGATTAACGCCAACACAGGCTTACTGTTAGCCACGCTTTATCCACAGCAATTACAATCCTATTGGCTGAAAGCCCACACACGACTCACAGGCAAGACGTTGGCAGCAACCCAGACTCCCACAGACAAGAGATACAATACAAACAAATGCTTCTCCAGATTGTTATGAACGGTTGTGTCCTGCAAAAGGACTCCTCCCAAAGTCTCTTCTTATATACTCTCTTGGGAGGGGCCAAGCCACAACCACCTGGGTTTGATTATCTCTTATGAGTCTGTCTCCATAACTGCTGCCTCCTTTTCTCTGCCCTTCGTTGCCTGGCGTCAGGGACAAACTCCCTTTGATCTTCCCCACTGCTCCAAGCCTCAGGTGCTTCCTGGTGGCCAACCAGCCTCTCTGGTCCCTGCTCTGAGTCTGAACCCTACCCACGGTCCTCCACATCTTCCATAGCAGACTCATAGAATTCCTCAATATCGGAGTCCATCGGCAGCTCCAACGGCTCCTGCTGGGCCACATCACTAACCATACCTTGCTCCGGTTTTAAATTTAGGTTCATGTTTTTCAGGCTCATTTCCAGGAACATCCATCTCCCTGGAGGAAATCCAGAGGTCCCAACCCACGTCGTAGAGCGGATCATCTCTTCCTTTATGCTTTATGTACTAAGAAACGGAAGTGTGTCTCGCAGAGCGGCCGGAACTGGGCCACAAAGGATTCCTGCAACATTATCCCCATCTTTTTTGCTTTTCCTTGTATTCCTTCCCGTGCTGCTGCGGCTCGGCTGAGCTGTGTGCCCTGCGGAATCTGAAACAACATTTGTGACGTAGGACGAGGATGAAGTATGGAGTGGCTTTTTCGGAACCGGAGGAAGAAGCATTGCGGGGACAATTTTCCGTGGAGAAAAAGGCTTGCAGCCCAGCGGAAGAGCTGGAGGGGCAGGGAGAGATTTCCCAGCTGGTCCTGGATCTCCCCCTCCCGTTCCCAGCTTAGATTCTCTTTGGATAGAACTCTTAATAGGAGTCAAAGCTCTTAGGGACTTTTTCAGGGGAGGAAGCATCACAGCAGTTCCTGTTTGGGGTGGGGTGGGAGAGGTATCATTGTCTTGTCTAGTTTCAGATTCCTTGAGGCATCTAACAACACTTTGTGTCCTCTAGAGCAGCAGTCACCAACTGGTGGTCCACGAGAAAATTTTGGTGGTCTGCAGAAAACTTATTTGCATTTTTTATATTGCACTAAATCAGGGGTCCTCAAACTACGGCCCCTGGGACGGATACGTGCAATGAACGCTTGTGTTGCTGTAGAGTCTCCACCTTTTGGGTCTTTTTGTGGGGGTCGGAGGGGGGCAGAAATTCCAACTTGGGGTCTGCTTCAGCCTCCTGGTGGGGGGTTTTGGGCCAAGGCTGGAGGGAAGAACCGCTGGTGGCAAAGAGTCAGAGGGCCTCGTTCCAGTGGGACTGCATCATGGCCTGGGACTGGCTGACCATCTCAGCCCACTGAGCTTCCAGGCGCCGGCACCTGGCCTTGCCCTCCTGCAGGTCTTCCCTCTGCTTGGAAAGCCTATGCTGGTAGTCCTCAGTGAGGTGCTTCTGCTGAGCCTCCTTCTCGGCCAGATCCAATTTGAACGGAGCTGTTTTGCCAACTCTTTCTCCTGGGGGCTGCTTAGCTCCAGCAACTGCTTCCTGTTGGGCCCTAAGGAGCCCGGGAGGGCAGGCGAGGAGTGGCTGGGAGGGGAGGGGCGAGTAGAGGCTGGCGAGGCACCCCTTGATATGAGTGACATCGAGTTGGACACACCTATCCAGTCACATGACCACCTAGCCACGCCCACCCAGCCAGTCATTAGGCAGATCATATTAGTGGTCCGCGGGATTTGAAATTCTGAATTTAGTGGTCCCTGAGGTCCGAAAGCTTGGGGTCTCCTGATTTAAGGCTTGAAATGTAGGAAGTCACTGAGAAAGATTGTGTCCGAGGTCACACAAGACGAGAGGCAGACAGTTGGGAGTGGGGGGCTTCGGGCAGGAGGTGATCTCAGCTCTACGCGTGTATTGAACCTGATGGTCTTCTTCCCACGAAGAGGATTTGGCATCACTAAACTTCATGGCTCGTTTCTGGGATCTTCAGTGGTCTGTGAATTGTAGGAGGAACAGCCGCAGCTGTTACTTGGCAAGTCAGTCGAACTGTGCTAGATTAATGTATAAAAAAGGGTCCTTTGCTAGAGGAATATATATAAAAATGGTGCCGTGACAAGAACTGGAAATCATCACCATCACTTAATGACCCCATCATCCCTTGTGGGCTGGAGCCTGTGCAACCAAATGGAGCCAGCAGAGCGTTTGAATGGCCAGATGCCTTTCCTGTCGCCAGAGCCGAGTTCTGTTCAGCAGATACATTCTCACTGTGCCCAGTGAGAATATATCTCTTCTACCTGGGATCTACCTAGGATCGAATTCACACAGCCTCTTGACTGCGAGGCGACAGCGGCACCTCTAGGCCATCGCGCCACTCTTGTGACAAGAACCGGAAATGAATTGTCGTAAATTGAGGACGACCGGTACCTGTTGAGGTTAGAATCTATTATCTTGGATGTCAGATGCTAGAATAATGTACACGCCTGGGTATGTTTATGGACATGCAGGGCGCACTTTTCTTGGTGACATAACAGAACAACAGAGTCGGAAGGGACCTCCGAGGTCTTCTAGTCCAACCCCCTGCTCAGGCAGGAGACCCTAGGCCATTTCAGACAAATGGTTGTCCAATCTCTAAAAGCTGCCAGTGTTGGAGCATTCACGTGTTTTCCTGCGTGTTTGCAAAGATAGTTTTGACCTCTTACACTCCCGAATTAATTATTTCCTTGCAATCCGAGGTCAAAATCCTTACTACCACCTTGTAAATCTGGACAAGGTCTTTGGTTCACAGAATAAAAGTGTGGCTTTTGGATACAAAGGTTACTGCCTGCAGGGTGTGTGATTGTTATGTGTGTTTGGTATGCGGGTGTGACTAGCTGAATTATGTGAGGTTTTGAAATTCATTCCACACCTTTTAAAAGCTGGAGCTGTTCTTGTTTTGTGGGTCTTTAAGCTAAATGTGTGTTTATCGGCCAAATGCCTGCCCTGTTACCTAGGGCAGTGTTTTCTGTACGGCTAGTCCTCGACTTACAACCACAACCGAAGTCAAGATTTCTGTTGCTAAGAGGGACATTTCTTCAGTGAATTTTGCCCTCATTTTACGACCTTTCTCGCTGCAGTTGTTAAGGGAATCACTGCAGTTGTTATTAAGGCCTTTCCTGCTTTACAATACAAGAAAATGCTAACACGAAAATTAACAAAATTAGATAAAACCGAGAACCAAGTACACAAACGATATTCAGGGAGTCCTCAACTTACGACCACACTACGTTGCTCAGGGAGAAATTTGGGAAGGGAGTTCTTCTGCCCCATTTGACTACTTTTCTCATCACCTTTGTTAAGTGAACCACTGTGGTTGTTAGGTGAGTCACCCGGTTGTTAAGCGAATCCGGCTTCCCCCATTGACTTTGCTTGTCAGCAAAGGAGGATCACGTGACCTCCCCACCCCACCCACCCACGGGACACTGCGACTGTCGTAAATGTGAGTCAGTTGTCAACCGTCTGAATGTAAATCACATGACCATGGGGATGCTACAACCGTCGTAAGTGTGAAAAATGGCCACAAGTAGGGGTGGGATTCAGCCGTTTCGAGCGGGCCAGTAGCTCCGACAATCAGCAAAACACGCAATCACCGTTGTTAAACCTCAATGCTGTTGTAACTTGGAACGGTCACTAAATGAACTGTTGTAAACCGAGGACTCCCTGTATAGAGGTTTTATTACCCCATGAGTCATATCATGAAGGCAAACTGGGCAGGTCTCGCATAACGACTCGGCTGGGTAAAGAACCGAAGTGCAAGCAAAGCATAGCTTAGAATGCACCAAGGAGCCCACTCCAGCCTTCCCCCAGCTGCATGGACCAGACTCCTCCTCCCAGAAAGCCCATCAGGCTGTGGAGGATGGGAGCTGTGGTCAAGCAAGCGCCAGATGGGGAAAGCAGCTGGAGGGATCAGACTATTCCTTCCACGAAAGCCCATCAGGCCGTGGAGGATGGGAGTTGAGGTCCAGCAAGCGCCAGATGGGGAAAGCAGCTGGAGGGATCAGACTATTCCTTCCACAAAAGCCCATCAGGCCGTGGAGGATGGGAGTTGAGGTCCAGCAAGCGCCAGATGGGGAAAGCAGCTGGACGGATCAGACTATTCCTTCCACGAAAGCCCATCAGGCTGTGGAGGATGGGAGCAGTGGTCAAGCAAGCGCCAGATGGGGAAAGCAGCTGGACGGATCAGACTATTCCTTCCACGAAAGCCCATCAGGCTGTGGAGGATGGGAGCTGCGGTCCAGCAAGCGCCAGATGGGGAAAGCAGCTGGACGGATCAGACTATTCCTTCCACGAAAGCCCATCAGGCTGTGGAGGATGGGAGCAGTGGTCAAGCAAGCGCCAGATGGGGAAAGCAGCTGTAGGGATCAGACTATTCCTTCCACGAAAGCCCATCAGGCTGTGGAGGATGGGAATTGAAGTCCAGCAAGCGCCAGATGGGGAAAGCAGCCGAGGGAAAGGAGTTCGGGCCAGGCAACTTTCTCCCGAGTAAATCACTTGCAGCACCTCCACCAGCTCCCCTTCGCCATCCGCCGTGCGCCCAGGGCGCAAAAAGTGGCGCAGGGGCGGAGCGCGCCTCCTCCTCCTCCTCCTCCTCCTCCCCGTCCCTGGGCTGCGCGCCGGCTCGGGCTCGCCTGCTTCCCATCCTCCGCGAGCCCGCCGTCATCTGACTCCTCCCGGGTAGGGACGGGCTCGGCGAGAGGAAGCGGCCCCGGATGGAAGCGGCGGCCACGGGCGACGGTTGCCGGCCGCGGCTGCCCCCGGGGGGAGAGGCGGCGGTGGAAGGTGAGTGGTGGGCGCGCCGGTTTCCCCCACCCCACCCCGCCCTGCACCCTGCGCCTTGCGCCTCCGGGGAAAGCGAGCCAGGCTGGGCGAGAAGGGCGACCCGGGCGTTTCCCAAGGCAGAAACAAACTCCCCGATGCGCCTGCCGCCTCCCATCACCTGCTTGAATCGGACATGGGGGTCTCGGACACCGGGAAGGGGAGGGAACCAACAGGGCTCTCCTTCTGCATTGGACCTTGAAGGAGGCCCTGGGATCTTCCCCGCTTAGGGTCCCCAAGATCCCGCCTTCCCCCCTCTGTGCGTCTCCCTGTGGGTGTGCAACTGCCTGGACAAACCTGGACAAAAGATTTGCAGGGGTTCCTTTGTCCTTGCCCTGCTTCTGGAGCTGACTGGCCCAGAAGACCCCTGGCTGAATTTGTGCCGCAGGTGGGACTCGAACTCAGGGTCTCCCAGTTGGGGAGCCTGGTGCTTTTAAGCCACTCAGCAGTTCTTAACCTTTTCCTCCCCTTCCCCTTTCCTCTCCCTTTCTTTCCCACCCTCCCTTTTCTTTTCCTCCCTTCCCTTCCTCTTCCCCTCCCCCTCCCTTCCCCTTTCCCCTCTCCTTTTCTCTTTCTTTTCCCTTCCCTTCCTTTTTCCTTCCCTTCCCCATCCTCCTTCCCTTCCCTCTCCTCCACTTCCTTCCCCTCCTTTCCCCTTTCCTTTCCTTTCCCTTTCCCCCTCCCCTCCCTTCCCCATCCTCCTTCTCTCCCCTCCCCTCTTCCCCATCCTCCTTTCTTTTCCTTTCTTTCCCTTCCCCTTTCCTTTCCCATCCCATCCCTTGCCTCTCCTCCCTTTCCTTTCCTTTCTTCCTCCTCCCCTTTCCCTTCCTTTTTCCTTTCCCTTTCCCCCTCCCCTCCCCATCCTCTTTTCTTTTCCTTTCTTTCCCTTCCCCTTCTTTCCTTTCCCATCCCATCCCTTGCCTCTCCTCCCTTTCCTTCCCCTCCTTTCCCCTTTCCTTTCCCTTCCTTTCCTTTCCCTTCCCTTTCCCCTCCCCTCCCTTTCCCATCCTCCTCCTCTCCCCTCCCCTCCACTCTTCCCCATCCTCCTTTCTTTCCCTTCCCCTTCTTTCCTTTCCACTTTCCTTTCCCATCCCATCCCTTGCCTCTCCTCCCTTTCCTTCCCTCCCTTCCCCTCCTTTCCCCTTTCCTTTCCCTTCCTTTTTCCCTTCCTTTCCTTTTCCTTCCCTTTCCCCTCCCCTCCCTTTCCCATCCTCCTCCTCTCCCCTCCCCTCCACTCTTCCCCATCCTCCTTTCTTTCCCTTCCCCTTCTTTCCTTTCCACTTTCCTTTCCCATCCCATCCCTTGCCCCTCCTCCCTTTCCTTTCCTTTCTTTCCTCCCCCCCCCCCTTTCCCTTTGCTTCCCCCTTTCCCTTTCCTGACTCCTACTGAGTGCCTGGACGAATCCCCCTGTAATTTTCTTGGCAAGGATTTTCAGAAGTGGGTTTTGCCATTGCCTCTTTCCTAGGGCTGAGAGACAGGGAACAGGCCTAAGGACACCCAGCTGGCTTCATGCCTAAGACAGGACTGGAACTCAGGGCCCCAAAGTTCCTAACTCCATGCCTTAGCTACCACAATGGGTTTGTCTTCTCCTGGCATGGGGGAAAAAAGTGACATGACCCTTTCTCACACTTACGACCATTGCAGCATCCCCATGGTCATGAGATTTACCTTCCGACGCTTGACCCCCGACTCACATTTATGACGGTTGTGTCCTGGAGTAATGTGATCCCTTTTTTAATGACCTCCTAACAAGCAAAATTCAAGGGGAAGCCAGATTCGCTTAACAACCGGGTTACTAATTTAAGAATGGCAGGGATTCGCTTAACAACCCTGGCAAGGAAAGTTGTAAAGTGGGACAAAGCTCAGTTAGTAAATGTCTCCCTTTAGCAACATAAGTTTGTGCCTCCGTGGTGGTCGTACGTGGGTTTCCGAGGTATCCCTGTATTTTCTGGTTTTCGTGGTATGGACTGCATCTATGTGGGAGGGGTCTGCTCTGTAATGCAACGGCTACCCTCTCCCCAGGAGAGCCCCTCCTCGTGGCCGAGCTCAAGCCGGGACGACCCCAACAGCATGACTGGAAATCCAGCTGTGAGACCTGGAGTGTGGCCTTCTCCGCCGACGGGACTTGGTTTGCCTGGTCACAGGGCCACTGTGTGGTCAGGCTGCTCCCGTGGCCTTTGCATGGGACTGAGCAGTGAGTATCCACAACAGGGTGATGCTGCAGCCCCTTCCCAAGAAAGTTTTGGGACTGCCAGGTCCTCTGGACTCCTGATAGTCAGAATCAGAGAGAATGGCAGAGTTGGAAGGGACTTAGAGGTCTACTAGTCCAACCTCTTGCTCAGGCAGGAATGGAGTAGAGTAGAGTAGAGTAGAGTAGAGTAGAATAGAATAGGGAAGAATAGAGTAGAATAGAATAGAAATGGAATAGAATAATGGGATAGGGATAGAATAGTTGGAAGGGACCTTGGAGGTCTACTAGTCCAACCCCTTGCTCAGTTTCAGTTTCATTTTCATTTTCCCTTTATTTGTATGCCGCCCTTTTCCCTGGGGGGACTCAGGGTGGCTCACAATTCAAAGGGGGGGGGAGGACAAAGAATTTACAACATGAAAACACTACCTCATTTAAGAACACAACAGTCATACAATTCGAGTGGGGTTAGAGTCTTTAACCCCAGGCCAGCCGGGACAGCCAGATTTTAAGAGCGACACGGAAGGTCTGGAGGGTGGTGAGGGTCCGAATCTCCACGGGGAGTTCATTCCAGAGGGTCGGAGCAGCCACCGAGAAGGCTCTCCTCCGGGTAGTTGCCAGTCTACACTGGCTGGCTGATGGAATTCGGAGGAGGCCTATTCTATGCGATCTTATCGGTCTAGTGGAGGTAATTGGCAGTAGGCGGTATCTCAAGTACCCAGATCCAATACCATGAAGGGCTTTGTAGGTGACAAGTAGCACCTTGAAGCGCACCCGGAGATCAACAGGCAGCCAGTGCAGCTCGTGGAGGATAGGTGTTACGTGGGTGAAACGAGGTGCACCCACGATCGCTCGCGTGGCCGCATTCTGGACTAGCTGAAGTCGCCGAATACTCTTCAAGGGCAGCCCCATGTAGAGCACATTGCAGTACTCCAGCCTAGAGGTCACAAGGGCACGAGTGACTGTTGTGAGGGCCTCCCGGTTCAGGTAGGGACGCAACTGGTGCACCAGGCGAACCTGGGCAAATGCCCCCCTGGTCACAGCTGACAAATGATGTTCAAAGGTCAGCTGTGGGTCCAGGAGGACTCCCAAGTTGCGAACCCTATCTGAGGGGTGTAATGTTTGACCTCCCAGCCTGAGAGATGGAACACTTGGCCAATTCGTGGGAGGGAAGCACAACAGCCACTCGGTCTTATCTGGGTTGAGCACAAGCTTGTTAACCCCCATCCAGTCTCTAACGGCCTCAAGACCCTGGCTCATCACGTCCATCGCTTCATTGAGTTGGCACGGGGCGGACAGATACAACTGTGTATCGTCCGCATACTGGTGCTCAGGCAGGAATAGAATAGAATATAGAGAATAGAATAGAATAGAATATAGAGAATAGAATAGAATAGGAAATAATAGAATAGGAATATAAATATAAATGGAAATGGAATAGAATAGAATAATGGGATAGGGATAGAATAGTTGGAAGGGACCTTTGAGGTCTACTAGTCCAACCACTTGCTCAGGCAGGAATGGAATAGACTACAGAGAATAGAGTACAGTAGAATAGAATAGAATAGAATAGAATAGGGAATAATAGAATAGAATAGGAATATAAATATAAATGGAAATGGAATTGTCCTTTTTTCCAGATTGTTTTGAATAGAATAGGAATATAAATGGAAATGGAAATGGAATAGAATAGACTAATGGGATAGGGATAGAATAGTTGGAAGGGACCTTGGAGGTCTACTAGTCCAACCTCTTGCTCAGGCAGGAATGGAATAGATTACAGAGAATAGAGTACAGTAGAATAGAATAGAGAATAATAGAATAGAATAGGAATATAAATATAAATGGAAATGGAATAGAATAGAATAATGGGATAGGGATAGAATAGCTGGAAGGGACTTTGGAGGTCTTCTAGTCCATCCCCTTGCTCAGGCAGGAATGGAATGGAACAGAGAGAATACAGAAGGGAATGGAATAGAATAGAATAATGGCATAGGGATAGGGAGATAGGATAGAATAGCTGGATGGGACCTTGGAGGTCTTCTAGTCCATCCTCTTGCTCAGGCAGGAGAACCTATACCACTTCAGACAAATGGTTGTCCAATCTCTTTTTTCAAAAACTTCCAGTGTTGGAGCACCCACAGCTTCTGAAGGCAAGTTGTTCCACTATTTTTCTAAGGAAATTTTTCCTTAGTTCTAGGTTGTTTCTTTCCTTGATTAGATTCTTCTTCTCCTGCCTTCAAGGTGCTTTGGAAAATAAGTTGACCCCCTTCCTCTTTGTGGCAGCCCCTCAGATATTGGAACCTTTCTATCATGTCCCACCCAGTCCTCCTTTTCTCTAGAATGGCCAAACCCAAACCCTGCAATCATTCTTCATACGTTGCTTCCCTCCTTGGTTAGTTTCCACCCGTTGTTTCTTGTTCTACCCTCAGGTGCTTTTGGGAATAGCTTGACCCCTTCTTTGGGGCAGCCCCTGAGACATTGGAAGGCTGCTCTCCTGTCATTCTTCAGACTTGAAAGGAGACCAAGGGAAGATGCAGCAGGCGTAAAATCCTCAAATTAAGTTTGCACGTTAGAAAACTAGAAGGGAAAAAGCCTGGCTTTTAGGAAGAGTTTGTTTGCTTTGTCTATTTGTCTACATCTCGCCTTTATCTATCTATCTAAATAAAAACTGGCTGCGTTTGTGTGCGTTCCAGCATAACTCTGGAAAGCCTTGAGCAATTTCAACCAAACTTGGTACACAGATGACTTACTGTCTGGAAACAAATACTGTGGGGGGTTAAGTTTGGAAGTTTATTGACATTTGTATGCCACCCACTCCCTAGGGACTCTGGGCGGCTTACACACAAACAAGGGAATATATAAAAATTAAAATAGAAATACAATTATTTAAAATTCCACAACATACATACACTTAAAATGATGCTAATCAACAGCCCCAGGCCTGCCGGAACAGCCAGGTCTTAGTGGCTTTACGGAAGGCTGAAAGAGTAGTGAGGGTCCAGATCTCAACGGGGAGATCATTCCATAGGGCCGGGGCAGCAACAGAGAAGGCCCTCCCCCAGGGGGTCGCCAGCCGACATTGACCGGCCGATGGTACCCGGAGGAGGCCCAATCTGTTTGATCTTATCGGTCTTTGGGAGGTAAATGGCAGGAGGCGGTAAGATAACCCTAACAACCCTCGGAGTGTGTGTGTGTGGGTGTCCATGTGTTCCAGCGTAATTCCAGAACTCCTGGTCCACTGAAATGAAAAGGACTGAATTATATCTATATTTGAAGGGACACAGTGGCCCCCTTTTTGCTGGCAGAAGCACCATGCCACCCTTTGCTGTTTCTAGGGTGGCCCCACGGGCCAGATCTAAGCACCCTGTGGGCTGGATGTGGCCCACGGGCCTTGAGCTTGACATCCCTGGCATAGAGGCTCCTGTTTGCAGGCGAAAGATTGAGAGAAAATACTTTCCCCAAGTTTTGCACCGGTTCTCCTCCTCAAGACACCTGAAGTTTCCAGTTTCTTAATAATTAGGAATCTGGGATGTTGCTCGAAAGGGAAAGAAGGAAGCAACTTCAAGGATCTTTTCTAACTCGAAGATCTCTTTTGACCTTCTTCCTTCTGCTCCAACCGCAGCCACGTCAAAGCTTTGGAGCCCAAGAACCAGTGTGCAAAAACCAAGGCCAAGGGTTACGGTGGGACCAAGGAGAAGAGCTTGGAATGTGGACAGATTGTCTGGGGTCTGGCATTTAGTTCGTGGCTGCCGCCCCAATCACATAAGTATCTCCCCTGGAAGGAAACCTCTCCTTGCTTGATCCTGGCCACAGGATTACATGACGGGCAGATTAAAGTCTGGGAAGTAGAAACAGGTAAGTTGCCTTCATTTCCTGAAACAGAGGGCAATTTTGTTAAGGTAATGATAGCTGATCAGCTGCTGTAAGGCTGTAAACTGATGCAATGAGAATGTGTCAGCAGGGTTACTGCCACTTTAAGAAACTATGTATATAAGGGAGGCCATGTCTCTCTCTCTCTCTCTCTCTCTCTCTCTCTCTCTGAGTACGCTTCCATGTTATAGTTGAAGATTGATTGATTGCCTGGTTTTGCCTAGTATGTGTATGTATATATGCAGAAGTGAGTACACCCCCTCACATTTTGTAAATATTTAAGTGGATCTTTTCATGTGACAACACGGAAGAAATGACACTTGGCTACAATCAGAGGTGGGTTCCTACCAATTCGCACCTATTCGGTAGAACCGGTTCGTCAAATCTACCGTTAGAAGAGGTTCCACCAGTGGACCCGGAAAGCAGGCCACACCTACAGAAGAGGTTCCAATTTTTTTTGAAACCCACCACTGGTCCTTAGATATGATTATTCTACACTATCATGCTCATATTTATAAAACTCAGGGCCTCTGTGAAAGGTAAGGATGACTACTGCGTTTGTGGTGCAATCAGAACATTGCCAGTGTTGAAGTTGTCTTAACGCAAACCAAAGATGCCTTTTAAAAAACAACTTTACATCATATTCTTATGCATGCCAGTGCTGTGTGTGAGGTAACTTAAGGTGGTTCTGACAAGTGTCGTCGGCATCTTCATATCCGGTCACATGGGCGGCAAGCCACTCCCCCCACAGGAGGCCACACCCACAGAGTAGGTTCGAACAATTTTTGAAACCCACCACTGGCTACAATGTAAAGTAGCGAGTATACAGCTTGTATAACAGTGTAAATGTGCTATCCCCTCAAAATAATGCAACATACAGCCATTAATGTCTAAACTGTGGGCAAGATATACCGAAATATTTACAAAAAGTGAGGGGGCTGTACTCACTTCTGTAAGTCACTTCTGTGGTTTATCTACAAGGCGTATATTACTGTATATGCCTTGTAGATAAACCACTGTTTGAAAGACAAAACCTCTGTGTCCTGTATTTTGCTCCTGGTTTGTCTCAAAACAGTGGTTTGTCTCAAAACAGTGGTGCACACTCTGACAAATTTGCTTACAGATACAGGCATGTGTGTGTGAAGCATGGTGATCGCGGTCTGTTAGTGCACACGTTGGACATGCGCTGCACACACATACACAATCCAGCACCCCTGCGACAACCAGCTGCTTGTTGGGGCTTGCGCCGGCACCGCACACTCTGCGCGCATGCACACTTTACCATTTGATTGATTGATTGATTGATTGATTGATTGATTCAGTTTGTATGCCGCCCTATTCCCGAGAGACTCAGGGCGGCTAACAATCAAAAGGGAGGGGGTACAAAATAAAAATAAAAAAATAAGAAGACATACACATTTTAAAAGCAACAACAGTCATACCCTTCAAATGGAATTGGAATTAGTTTATTTGTATGCCGCCCTTCTCCCTGAGGGGACTCAGGGCAGCTCACAATTCAGGGGGGAGGGGATAACAAACAAGTTATAGACATAAGGCAATACATTATTAAAAGAAAGCACAACAGTCATACCATTCGGGCGGGGTTAGGGTCTTTAGCCCCAGGCCTGCTGGGACAGCCAGATTTTAAGGGTGGTGCGGAAAGTCTGAAGGGTGGTGAGGGTACGAATCTCCACGGGGAGTTCGTTCCAGAGGGTCGGAGCAGCCACCGAGAAGGCTCTCCTCCGGGTAGTTGCCAGCCGACATTGGCTGGCTGATGGAATTCGGAGGAGGCCTAATCTATGCGATCTTATCGGTCTAGTGGAGGTTATTGGCAGTAGGCGGTCTCTCAAGTGGGGCTGAAAGATTCAGCAGCCCCAGGCCTGCCGGAACAGCCAGGTCTTAATTGCTTTGCGGAAAGCCGGAAGGGTGGTAAGGGTCCGGATCTCCACAGGAAGATCGTTCCAGAGGGCCGGAGCAGCCACAGAGAAGGCCCTCCCCTGGGGAGTTGCCAGTCAACATTGGCCGGCAGATGGAATTTGGAGGAGGCCTAATCTGTGGGATCTAATAGGTCTATGGGAAGTAATTGGCAGGAGGCGGTCTCTCAAGTACCCAGGTCCGAAACCATGTAGGGCTTTAAAAGTAATGACTAGCACCTTGAAGCGCGTCCGGAGACCAATGGGCAGCCAGTGCAGCTCGTGGAGGATAGGTGTGACGTGGGTGTACCGAGGCGCACCCACAATCGCTCGCGCGGCTGCATTCTGGACAAGCTGAAGTCTCCGAATACTCTTCAAGGGCAGCCCCATGTAGAGCGCGTTACAGTAGTCCAGTCTTGAGGTCACGAGGGTGTGAGTGACTATTTGGAGGGCCTCCCGGTCCAGGTAGGGCCGCAATTGGTGCACCAGGCGGACCTGGGCAAAGGTCCCCCTGGTCACAGTGGACAAATGGTGTTCTAAAGTCAGCTGTGGGTCCAGGAGGACTCCCAAATTGCGAACCCTGTCTGAGGAGCGTATAATTTCACCCCCCAGCCTGAGAGATGGAGTAAGTAGCCAATCTTTGGGAGGGAGCATCAATAGTCACTCGGTCTTTGGACTCGGTCCATTTGCCATAAAAACAGCTATAGAGGGCGGGCGGGCGGGCAGGCCAAACGAGCCACCGTATTGGTATGCTCTCAGCTGCTCCCGGCCACTAGCCGTATGGCCGCACCGGGAGTTACCCACAACAACCCACCTCTGGTGTGAAGCTTCTTTCACACCCTGCCTCAATACGGCCCAGGTATGTTTGTTTTAAGAGATTGGTTGAAACACAAAGACATAATGTTAACAAGAATTTCGGCAATTAAGCTGCCGATAATCCTCGACAAAACGTGTCATTTTCCTTTTGCTCGTTGCCTCTTTCTCGGCAGGAAACTTGCTTTTTCACCTTGTGGGGCACCAAGATGTGGTGAGGGATTTGAGCTTTGCACCTGGCAACCCTTGTTCCATTCTTGTTTCCGCATCCCGGGACAAAACGCTTCGTGTCTGGGACCTCGGTCAAAATGGTAAGAATGATGATACAGATTGACAGAGTCGGAAGGGTCCTTGTAGGTCATCTAGTCCAACCCCCACCCACCCAAGCAGGAGACCCTGCACCCTTTCTGACAGAGGGCAGTCCAGTCTCTTCTTAAGAGCCAAGGTGGCGCAGTGGTTAAATGCAGCACTGCAGGCTACTGCTAGATCAGCAGTTCAGCGGTTCAAATCTCACCGGCTCAGGGTTGACTCAGCCTTCCATCCGAGGTGGGTAAAATGAGGACCCAGATTGTTGGGGGCAATATGCTGACTCTCTGTAAACCGCTTAGAGAGGGCTGAAAGCCCTATGAAGCGGTATATAAGTCTACTGCTAAGTCTACTGCTATTCTTGAAAGCCTCCAGTGGTAAAGCTCCCACAACTTCCGAAGGCAACTTCTGTTCCATGGGTTGATTGTTCCCACTGTTAGAAAATTCCTCCTTATTTCCAGGTTGAATCTCTCCTTTTTCAATGCAATTTTCCTTTGTATTTTACCCTGAAACATCGGAGGCCCTGCTTGTTGGACATCCTTAGCCGAGGGACTTGTAGCATTCAGACTTCCTATCTGGGTCTCTAATCCTCACTTTCCCCCTCCCCTTTTCTATTTTTTTTTTCTAGGGAAGGAATTGAAAGTGCTTTCTGGACATTTGCAGTGGGTTTACGGTTGCTCCATTTCTCCCGACGGTCAGATGCTCTGCTCCGTGGCCGGAGAGAAATCAGTGAGTTAATTCTACACGGGAAGGGCTCATGTTGTTGATAGTGAGAAATGAGGTTGGTATATAGATCTTTGGTGGCAATCTGCCTTTAGATTTGTCGCCAAGTGGTTGAAATGCAGCATTGAAGGCTGCTTCTGCTGACCACCAGCAATTTGGCAGTTCGAATCCCACCAGGCTCAAGGTTGACTCAGCTTTCCGTCCTTCTGAGGTGGGTAAAAGGAGGACCCAAATTATTGGGGGTAAGAGGCTGACTCTGTAAATGGCTTAGAGAGGGCTGTAAAGCACTATGAAGCGATATATGTCTAAGTGTTCTTCCTTCCTTCCTTCCTTCCTTCCTTCCTTCCTTCCTTCCTTCCTGCCTGCCTGCCTGCCTGCCTTCTTTCCTTCCTTCCTTCCTGTTAGAATGCAGTATTGCAGGCTAATTCTGCCCACTGCTAGCTGTTTGATTCTATCTGGCTCAAGGTTGACTCAGTCTTCCATCCTTCCAAGGTTGATAAAATGAGGGCCCAGATGGCTGACTGTAAACAGTTTAGAGCGGGATGTAAAGCACTGTGAAGTGGTATATAAGTGCTATTACTATTGCTCTTCCTTTTCTCCTTCCTTCCTTCCTTCCTTCCTTCCTTCCTTCCTTCCTTCCTTCCTTCTTTCTTCCTCCCTCCCTGCTATTGTTCTTCCTTTGTTGGGGACAATAGGCTGACTCTAAACCACTTAGAGAGGGCTGTAACAAAGCACTGTAAAGCGGTATATAAGTCTAAGTCAGGCCTGTCAAGCGGGTGACCTGCAGGCCAGATGCGTCACTCACAGGCCACGCCCACCCCGCTCTGCAAAGGCAAAAAAAAACCCCATGTTGCGATATGTCACGTGACGCGATCACCTTTCAACACCCCCCCCCCCCCCGGTGGCCTAAAGTGCTATTGCTAGCTATTGCTATTTATTGCTGTCGTTTCTCACCCTGCCAGGCTCTGCTCTGGAGCATGAGCTCCTATCGCCTGCTGCGGAAACTCGAAGGCCACCAAGGCTGCGTGGCGTCTTGTGACTTTTCTCCAGATTCCGCTCTGCTTGCCACTGCCTCCTACGACACCTGCGTGATCCTCTGGGATCCCTGCACAGGGGAGAAACTAAGATCCCTTTGGTAAGGAAGGTGGACGGAGAGATGATGCCCTTGCGAGGTGGGCTAGATGGCAAGCAGGCCCAGATGAATTAATTCTACTTTAGCGTAAGACTTTAGTGTTAGCAGTTCGGCACTATCTAATAAAATGAAATTCACTGGTGAAAAGAGCAAGGTTCTACATTTAGGCAAGAAAAACAAAATGCACCAGTATAGGTGGTACCTTGCTCAATAGCAGTAACTGTGAGAGGGATCTTGGAATCTTAGTGGACAACCATTTAAATAGGAGCCAGCCGTGTGCAGCAGCTGCCAAAAAAGCCAACACAGTTCTAGGCTGCATCAACAGAGGGATAGAATCAAGATCACGTCAAGTGATAATACCACTTTATAAGGCCTTGGTAAGGCCACACCTGGAATACTGCACCCAGTTTTGGTCGCCATGATGTAGAAAAGATGCTGAGTCTCTAGAAAGAGTGCAGAGAAGAGCAACAACAAAGATGATTAGGGGGATTGGAGGCTAAAACATATGAAGAACGGTTGCAGGAACTGGGTATATCTAGTTTAATGAAAAGAAGGACTAGGGGAGACATGATAGCAGTCTTCCAATATCTCAGGGGCTGCTACAAAGAAGAGGGAGTCAAACTATTCTCCAAGGCACCTGAGTGTAGAACAGGAAGCAATGGGTGGAAACTAATCAAGGAGAAAAGCAACTTAGAACTGAGGAGAAATTTCCTGACAGTGAGAACAATTAATCAGTGGAACAGAAGTTGCTTCCAGAAGTTGTGAATGCCCCAACACTGGAAGTCTTTAAGATGATGTTGGATAGCCATTTGTCTGAAACGGTGTAGGGTTTCCTGCCTAGGCAGGGGGTTGGTCCAACTCTGCTATTGTATTGCATTGTAGTTGATAACCCACCTTACCATCCATATTTTCTCACGGACCACCAGTTGGTGACTGCTGGTTTAGATAGCTTTACCAAGGGATTGAACTGGGTGTATTTACAGGTGTTTTTCATCAGCAGCTGATAGTCCTCCCCTCTCCCCCAGGTTGGCTAGTAAGATGATTCCAACCTGTTTTTCCTTCTTCCCAGGCATGTCCCCTTGCAACCTGCAGTGGACCAAGGTGTGAACTTCTACACCAGCTCCTTGAGGTCGGTGTGCTTCTCACCCGAAGGCCTCTTCCTTGCCACAGTGGCAGACGACAGGTGAGAGACTCCAGAGTGGAACGGAAATGCTTACGTTGCTACGGATCCTATCCCAGATATTGTGTCTTAACCTCAGGGGTGTCAAACTCAATTTCATTGAGAGCCACATCAGGGCTGTGGTTGACCTCAGGGGGCCGGGTAGACATGGCTGACTGGGTGGGTGTGGCCATTTGGGTGGACATGGTCATCTTGAAGCTAACTCACTGGGCGTGGCCGACTGGGTGGGCGGGGGCAGCTTGACACCACTCCTCTGATGTTCTCCAGATGATTGGGCCTACAGGTCCCATCAGGTCGCACTGGCTAGGTGAGATGGGAGTCAAGAGTTCCAAAACCTATGGAAGCTTAAGACGGCTGGTTTTATTTAGTTTGGTTCTTGGGCTCAACTTTGGAACGCAAGAAAGCTATTTTTGCTGTGGCCCCACAGTGGAGCTAGCAGCAGATTCGGACAGTGAGGAGACTGGTGAGGAACATGGGCCAGTCCTGGAGTCTGGGGAAGGCTCGGAGGAGGGCTCTGTGTCGGAGGTAGAGAGGGGGCCAGAGCCGCATGACAGTTATCAGCTGCCTTCAGAGTCTGACATCAGTGAGGCAGAGGAACAGCTGGAGCCTGTTCCCAGTGTACACATGCGCAGAGTTGCCAGACGAAGGGAACAACTAAAGAACAGCGGTTGACTTGGGAGTAAGGCCATAGGGGGACAATGAATGGCCCCTCCCAGAGGAAATAAAAGAGGAGCAATAGGGGAGTGGAGTTTGCAGGAGACCATTAATTCGCTTCATTAGTTCATGATTCTCCGCGACTCCTTGCCAAGTTTTGCAGATATTGGAATGGCAGCTCTCCAAGTCAGATAAGGTCTGTGACTATAAATCCTCCCTTGAAAAACTTCCTGAAAGTGAATGAGAATTCAGTGTCAATTAATAAAAGTGTTTTTTGTCTGGACAAGGAGTTTGCTTCATGCTCTCGGGCAGCCTCAGTCAGAACACTTTTATCTCCTTTAGGCTCCTCCGGATCTGGGCATTAGAGCTTGAGAATCCTGTTGCTTTTGCTCCTGTGAAGAACGGTCTCTGCTGCACTTATTTTCCACACGGTGGGATCATCGCAACGGGGTAAGTTCTGGGAGAGAACCGTGTGGACTTTGTTGCAAAGGGGGGTGGGGGGGTGGGAGAGATTTTAAGTGTATGCAGTGTGCCGAGAGGTCTATGAACCATCTACTTACACCACTTCAGACAAACAGTTATCCAACATCTTCTTTAAAACTTCCAGTGTTGGAGCATTCACAACTTCTGGAGGCAAGTTGTTCCACTGATTAATTGTTCAAACTGTCAGGAAATTTCTCCTTAGTTCTAAGTTGCTTCTCTCCTTGATTAGTTTCCACCCATTGCTTCTTGTCCTGCCCTCAGGTGCTTTGGAGAATAGCTTGACTCCTTCTTCTTTGGGGCAACCCCTGAGATATTGGAAGACTGATATCATGTCTCCCCTAGTCCTTCTTTTCATGATACATATCCAGTTCCTGCAACCGTTCTTCATGTTTCAGCCTCCAGTCCCCTAATCCTCTTGGTTGCTCTTCTCTGCACTCTTCCTCGAGTCTCCGCATCTTTTTAATGAATGAACTCAGTTCTGCTCTTCCTGTTGCAGGACCAGAGATGGCCACGCCCAGTTTTGGACAGCACCTCAAGCTCTGTCTTCTCTAAAGCACTTGTGCCGGAAAGTTCTCCGCGGCTGCTTCACCAGCTACCAAGTCCAGGCGCTGAGCATCCCCAAGAAGATGAAGGAATTCCTCACCTACAGGACTTTATGACACCGGCCCAAAGGAGGCGCTGCTGTGACTGATCCGTTTCTCGCTTTGCGTCGTGTTGCACACCAAGACAAGACAAAACTCTTTGGGATGCCAAGCAAGGAAGCAACCTCATTTCCTAGCTGAGAAAATGACGCCAAGGATACTGTTGGCAAATTCTCTTTTTCTGAACTAGCCGCGTGGAAGAAATCTTTTGCCATAATTAAAATTGGCCAGTTACCACCACCACAGGCTTTCTGGGATGTGGGTCAAACACCCACAGCTGCCCCTCGGACATTTTTTTTAACAAAAAAACCAACTCAGGATACAGAAGGAAACAATGATAAGAATATCATTATTGAATCAGCTAGCGGCAACTTTTTTGGTTATTCTGGAGGGATTTTGGCTCCTGTTTATCCACTGTCTAGGAAAAAAAATCAGGTTTGGATCTTCTCCATGAATGCAAACGTGGAATTGGAAATCTTTCCTGCAACAATGGGCCACTGGATGAAGCTTATGCCGTTTACAGGGAGATGGGAAATCAAAGCTGTGCTTTATTATTATTTTTTGCCTGGCTTGAACGGGGAAACACTTTGTCAGTAAAATAAGCAAAGAGGTACATATCAAGATTAATGATCTCAGAGCAGTTTGGGGTCCCCCCCCCCAGAGAGCAAAACGACCAATGATGGATAAGCAACGAGAAGTTTCTTGTGTTTGGAACAGAAACACAAAACCGAACAAAAGTGTGGTGATATTTCGGAGGACTAAGGAATTCCCCAAGTGAGGGAATACGTGCAAATTGCACCATGAAAGAGTTTAATAAGCGGACGGCTTGTGAAATTGGGAGACAGGATGAGAAGAATCTTACGGCCGATAGAAATCAAAGAGAGTTTATTCTGCTCAGATGGTTGTAAATTATCATGGTCGGAGCCTGATGGGGGATCTGAATTATCTACCAGATGTTGGGCAAGAGGATCGTGTCCTGCTTATTATAAGGAACTTCCTAAATCTAAATCTAGGAATTTCCTTATAATAAGAGTTGTCAGCCAGTGGAATAGTGGGGTGGGGGGGACGGGACAGCTGCTCCTTCCTAGTCACTCGAGGTCTTTAAGTTCAGAATTCAGCAGCAGTTGGACTAAACAATCTCTGAGGTCCCTTCCAGCTACACGATTGTATGATACTTTCATATAAATGAATTTATTTTGAACAAGATTGGGGAGGAGGGTCAGGGTGGAGCTTCCCGAAGTGCTGATGTGAATGTATTTCGAGACATTTTGAACCAATTATATGATTCCAGAGACATAATAAATGAGAACCCTCGCCCTGAAGCATCTTGAAGATCATTTCTTGTTAATGCAGACTGGCAATGATTCTGTCCAGATTGGTTAAGGAGGACCACGCTCTTCTTCTGCGAGATCCTAAGAAGCACTGAGAATGATCAGGCTTGTAGGACGCCCAGAACTGTAAGGTTTTGATGGGAAGGGTCCAGATGAGTTCTAAGGACAACCCTTAGGTACCCGGGTTGTAGTTCAGGCCGTGGGAGAGTAGCTTGGTCCTCAAGCCTCAGCTACAATCAGATCTCTGGTGACCTGGAAGGCAGCTACAAGAGACCCCAGTTGGATCTTCTCATTTGTCCCTGTGGCCAAGCGGTGTCTGAAAGACAATGGAACAGGAGGTGATCGATCTTGCGCAGAACCTTTTCTAAATTTGATTTAATTTGATTTATTATATTTGTATGCCACCCTTTTCCCTCGAAGGGGACTCAGGGCAGCTCACAATTCAAATCAGGGAAGGGGGTACAGACAAAAAATAAAACAAAACATAACAATGCATAATTTAAAAACACACAACAGTCATACCATTCGAGACGGGGGCAACAGCTCTTTAGCCCCAGGCCTGTCGGAACAGCCAGGTTTTAAGGGCTTTGCGGAAGGCCTGGAGGGTGGTGAGGGTTCGAATCTCCATGGGGAGTTCGTTCCAGAGGGTCGGAGCAGCCACAGAGAAGGCTCTCCTCCGGGTAGTCGCCAGTCGACACTGGCCGGCGGATGGAATTCGGAGGAGGCCTAATCTGTGGGATCTAATCCGTCTAGTGGAGGTAATTGACAGCAGGCGGTCTCTCAAGTACCCAGGTCCAATACCATGAAGGGCTTCATAAGTGACAACTAGCGCCTTGAAGCGTATCCGGAGACCAATAGGCAGCCAGTGCAGCTCGCGGAGGATAGGTGTTACGTGGGTGAACCGAGGTGCACCCACGATCGCTCGCGCGGCCGCATTCTAAAGAAACCTATTTAGCTTGCAAAGAATATCCTACAACCGAGTTGGCGAACCTCTTCGGCATCAAGTGCCGAAATGGGAGTGTGCGCTGCTCTTCCGGGGCAGCTGCTCTTCCGGTTTCCTGGTCTTCCGGTTTCCAGCACTCCCGCACACGTGAAGACCAGCTGACCAACCGGAACCCGAAAGAGCAACAGGCGGCGGCTTGCGTGCCTGGAGAGATGGCTCCGCATGCCACTTCCGGCACGCGTGTCCCATAGGTTTGCCATCACGGTCCTACAATGTTAAAATTCTTCAAGTTGGCATGAAATGTAGTAAGGCAAGTTACACAGCGAGCTTAGAGCCTATGCAATTCTGTGATGTTGGCATTCTGCGCTTCCTGAATAAAGAAAATTCAGCTTTTTGTAGGGAAGCAAGCTTCTAGTTCTCATAGTTGCAGGCTGGATGAACCTTGGCAACTGTAAGGCTCGAGGACTTCAACTCCCAGAATTCCCCAGCCACCACCATAGGGTCGTGCATAGAGCAACTTGACACAAAATCAGTGCTTCCCCAGTTGTCGCCTTCATATTCTCAACACTGCACAGGTAAAATTCACACGTGCATTTTTTACTAGGAGTTGGAAGTCAGCGCACCAATAAAATCTTAGCCTGTGTCCACATTATCCTAAATATGTGAAAAACAATTGTGCATTGAGGAATACTCACTCCACATCTGCCATCTTGATCAGCAGCTGGATCCGAACAGATGTTGGGAAATCAACTGTAGGATGAGAGAGAGCACAGGCAGCCTTTTACAAAAACGATTCCCCTTCATTGTACCTTAAAATAGCCATATCAATAGCACTGGGTAGTTTACAGGGTTCCACCACAATACCGCGAAGCCCTTATCCGCAGAGACATAAGCGCGAGTGCTAATCCGCGCCGTCCGAATCGCTAAAGCAAATGCGACCTTACCGCGCTGACATAAGGGCGGAGGGCAAATCCATGCCTTCCAAAGCACTCAGCCTAACCTAACCCTAAAGCAAACCCCTAAACCTAATCCTAACCCTTACCTTAATTTAAATCGGCTTTCTGCCACCGCGCTGTTTTAAAGCGCCCTTCTGTCGCCGCGCTGTTGTCGCGGCGGTGATGACGCGCGGTGATGTCGCGGCTTTAGCGACGCAGTTTTATCACCGCTATTTTGACGAGTGCGGTTTTGTCGTGCCACGAGTTTACAGAGTCAGCATCTTGCCCCCAACAATCTTACATACCACTGTGAAGTGGTATATAAGTCTCAGTGCTATTTCTATTGCTTCTCTATGTCAGGGTTCCAAGTAACACCCCCAAGGCTTAAGTTTCCTCAAAGTTCCATTTTATTAGAGACGTCCTATTGGTGCACCTGGGAAAACCCGAATCTGAAAGTCTCCCAGGTTTTCCCCACCCAATTGAAAGTCCAAGTCCCTGCCCAGCACCCACATGTCCATCCCATGGTCCAATCAGGCCCCGTCCAAAACTGGATACCTTCCAGTCATGCCACTCCAGGTGCAGGGCAAGACGTCCTTGACTCTCTGAGAAAGGAATGCTATTTTGACTATATATCTCCCATTCTCCATATAATCCTCCCCCCTCTCATTTCCCCACAGCATAAATGTCGCAGGTTGGAAGGCCCAAAGGTTAAACAATGACATTCTACTCAATTCTACTCTCCTATTCTACTCTATACATTCCTATTCTATTCTACATTTCTATTCTATTCTATTCTATATTTCTATTCCATCCCTATCCCTATTCTATAGCTATGATGACACAGTGGTTAGAATGTAGCATTGCAGACTGAACTCTGCCCACTGCCATCAGTTCGATCTTGACCAATGTAAGGTTAATGCAGCTTTCCATCCTTCCAGGTAAAATGAGGACCCAGATTATTGGGGGCAAGAGGCTGACACTATAAACCGCACAGAGAAAACTATAAAGCACCGTGAAGCGGTATATAAATCTATAAATAGATAAATATAAAGCGCTATTACTATATCCATCCGCACCAGAAGCGATGAGCAAAAACAGCTCAATAACATTTCTGTCTCATCCAGACTTCCTGAGGTAAATTTTTGGCGAAATACTAAAAGAATGACACACCGGCACCCCAAAGTCGTTTTACCTCTGTGAACAAACAAATGAATTTCTGTTAGAATGTCTTGCAAAGCCAGGCCCTTCAAGGTTTTCAGTTCCATGATGTCTGAGCAAAATGTCAAGAAGAAACCAGTTCCATGGTTTCTATTCTATTCTCCTTTCCTCTCCTCCTCCTCCCTATTCTATTCCTATTCTATTCTTTCTATTCCTCTTCCTCTTCCATTCCATTCCTCTTCCATCCCATCTTTTCTATTCTATTCCTCTTCCATTCCATTCTCATTCCATCCCATATTTTCTATTCTATTCTTTCTATTCCTCTTCCATTCCCATTCCATTCCTATTTCATCCCATCCCATATTTTCTATTCTATTCTTCTTTCCTCTCTCTTCTTCCCTATTCTATTCCTCTTCCTCTTCAATTCCCATTCCATCCCATATTTTCCATTCTATTCTATTTCTATTCCTCTCCCATTCCCATTCCATCCCATATTTTCTATTATATTCTATTCTTTCTATTCCTCTTCCATTCCCATTCAATTCCTATTTCATCCCATATTTTCTATTCTATTCTATTTCTATTCCTCTCCCATTCCCATTCCATCCCATATTTTCTATTCTATTCTATTTCTATTCCTCTCCCATTCCCATTCCATCCCATATTTTCTATTCTATTCTTCTTTCCTCTCCCCTTCCTCCCTATTCTATTCCTCTTCCTCTTCAATTTCCATCCCATATTTTCTATTCCATCCCACCCCATACTTTCCATTCTATTCTATTCCAACCCATTCCGTCCCAGTAAGCCACCTGCACACTGATTCCCATTTGAAGGATACTGCGGTAGGCGGAACTGAAGTCCAGATTCAGCATCCAGTCCAGGATGTTGGCGATATCAGACTTGAGCGGCTGCCCCGTACAAGTGTAGACGGTCTCTTCGGTCACTTGGCCAAACGCCATGTAGGTGCTCTGCAAGACGGAAGAGAGAGAGAGAGAGAGAGATGAGGAATCACTGGTTTGTTGGCTTGGGCCCAGTTATCAGCTGCTTTCAGAGTCGGAGATCAGTGGGCCAGAGGAACAGCTGGAGCCTGTTCCCAGTGTGCGCATGCGCAGAGTTGCAAGACGAAGGGAGCAGCTAAGGAACAAGGGTTGACTTGGGAGTGAGGCCACAGGTGGATGAGGAATGGCCCCACCCAGAGGAAATAAAAGAGGAGCAAAAGGGGAGTGGAGTTTGCAGGAGGCCATTAGTTCCTTCCTGCATTCTTGCCAAGTATTGCGGCGTCTGAAAGATCTCGGCCTGGCCACTTTCCAAGCCTGATAAAAGGTCGGTAATTGTGGACTATCTTGAAAGACTTTGGGAGAGGAAAGACTTTGCTGGAGAGGAATTCACTGTCAATTAAATAAAAGGCACTTATCGGGACTGACCTAGGCTTCCCCAGTGCTGCTGGGGAAGCCTAGGTCAGAAGAGGAAGACTTACCTGCAAGATGTTCAGAGATCTGCGCATATCGCCGTTGGACAGCGTCACCAAGGCTTTCATTCCGTCATCGCTTACATCAACGCTGAAAGAGCAAAAGAGGGACTGAATAGGCCGCTGAGAATCCTGTGGTTTCCTCCACATCCACCCCCTCCCAGTGATCCTACACAATAGGTCGCACAACTGTGAAAAGCTCACTCTTTTCATCCAGTACTCCTGGCGAGGATTCTGGCAATTTTAACGTTTTATCAATATCATGCCCAGGGAGTAGGGATTTCTACCGGGGAGTAGAGATAGCTGGGGGTAACTTGTAGCCAAAACAACGTTATTTCTTCTGGGAACCAAGGACGTTCTCACCAGCACCTGGAGGGGTGTGGACCAGAGCCATCCAGATTTTGGAGGGTGACCAAAAGGGGGGGGGGAAGAGAACTTTGCGCTTTGAATTGGGTCGGGAAAGCCTGGGGAGATTCAGAGTCGGGTTTTCACCAGCTGTACCAATATGACATGTGGCTCAGGGGTTAAGACGCTGAGCTTGTCGATCCAGAAGTTTGGCAGTTTGGCGGTTCGAATCCCTAGTGCTGCGTAACTGAGCTCCTGTTACTTGTCCCAGCTTCTGCCAACTTTACAGTTCGAAATCATGTATAAAAATAGGAACCACCTTTGGTGGGAAGGGAACAGCGTTCCATGTGCCTTTGGCGTTGAGTCATGCCGGCTAAATGACCATGGAGACGTCTTCGGACAGCGCTGGCTCTTCAGCTTTGAAACTGAGATGAGTACTGCCCCCTAGAGTCAGGAATGACTAGCACATATGTGCGAGAGGAACCTTTTCCTCAATAAATCTACACTTTGAGGAACCCTGCCTTGGAGTTTTGATTTCACCTGGGCTGTTACTCGGAACCTTGTCAATTGGAGCAGCGAGATCTCGGACTCCCTTCTGTCGTTCCCTCCCTGAGGCTTTTTACTCACTTCTCCTTCTCAATAACATGCTTCAACCGAGGGACCATGAGTTCTGGCGTCAAAGGGCCAAACCGGAACCTGGTGCATCTGGATTGTAGAGCTGGGATTATTTTGGAGAGGTAGTTGCAGATCAGGCAGAATCGGGTGTTCTCTGTGAATTTCTCAATCACTGGAAAAGACGTGTGTAGGCAAAAGTTTAGGTTAGTGCGGCCAGATTCATGGCAATCTTAAGACAGGCTATCAAAATTACTGATATGTCAACTGCGTACAAGGAGAATTTGTATAAAATGTTTTATAGGTGGCACGTCACCCGAAAGATCGGCTAAAATCTTCAAAGACAAATCAACTAAACGTTGGAAATGTCACCAGACACCAGGGTCGTATCATCGTATGCGGTGGATATCTACAGAAGCAAAAAAAAATACTGGGCAAAAATCCAAATGTGGTTGGAGAAGAAGAGGCAGCAACATATTGATCTAAAACCTGAACTGTTCTTGTTGGGTATCTTGTCAGAAAAATATAGTAAGGAAAATGTATATTAGATTATTCATGTAACAACTGCACTAGAATTGTATTCACACAATATTGGAAGGGTGAAAAGATCCGCACAGATGAAAACGTGATTTAAAAAATATTAGAATGTGCAGAAATATGTGTGTGTGTGTGTGTGTATTGCATTTGTCTCCCTTTATTTATTTATCAGCACAAATGCAACACAAATGTAACAAGGCAACATAAAAAAATGGCTTTCTGCCTGGATGGCTCCTAGGGTGAGTCGAAAGACAGAAAAGGGAAGCAGTATGCTCCCTCCCATATTTGGGCATACCAGGGATTGTGACACCATACATACATACATACACACATACATACATGTGTATGTGTGTTGCATTTGTGCTGATAAATAAATAAAGGGAGACTAGTATAGATCTATTTCAAGCTATTTAGCTCTCATCAGCTAGCCATACCCTTACTGGGAATTGAACCTGGGCTGTATTACATATCAGGCCATTGTATTAGTCACTAAGCCACAGGCTCTCCTCCTTTATCAGCTAAGCCAGGGAAATAGGTATGTATTGTGTCACAACTCCTGGTATGCCCAAATATGAGAGGGAGCATACTGCTTCCCTTTTCTGTCTATCGACTCACTCTGGGAGCCATCCAGGCAGAAAGCCATATTTTTATGTTGCCTTGTTACATTTGTGTTGCATTTGTGCTGATAAATAAATAAAGGGAGACTAGTATAGATCTATTTCAAGCTCTTTAGCTCTCATCAGCTAGCCATACCCTTACTGGGAATTGAACCTGGGCTGTATTACATATCAGGCCATTGTATTAGTCACTAAGCCACAGGCTCTCCTCCTTTATCAGCTAAGCCAGGGAAATAGGTATGTATTGTGTCACAACTCCTGGTATGCCCAAATATGAGAGGGAGCATACTGCTTCCCGTATTCTAAAAAAATGGCTTTCTGCCTGGATAGCTCCTAGGGTGAGCCGAAAGACAGAATAAGGGAAGCAGTATGCTCCCTCCCATATTTGGGCATAATGAATATGGTGGTAAGCTTTAATTATTATGACACAAAAAATTAGTACCCAGATGACACACTGTTTAATGAATGATGAAATGTTTGTATTAAAAGAAAATTTTAAAAAATGGGGGGAAAAAAGAGGCTAAGCTGTCCTGTTGGGCCAGCAGATCAAGATGGCAGTCATCAAAAAGTTAACGACAATCGTGTCTAGGATTGTTAATCTTTGTAGCATCCCTTTCTGGATGGAATGGGGCATCAACTCACCACGCCTGAGAGCATTTTGTGCATCCTGGGTCATGGCGTCGGCTTCATCCAGAATCACCAGCTTAAAACCTCTCCTAACAGGACAGAGAAACAAGAAATGGGAACTCTAAAATTCAATGGACTTCATTGGAGAGCCATGGTGGCACACTGGTTACACTGTAGTACTGCAGGCAATTTCTGCAGACTGCTGGCTACTTGCAATTTGGCAGATCGAATCTCACCTGGCTCAAGGTTGACTCAGCCTTTGATCCTTCTGAGGTCGGTAAAATGAGGACCAAGATTGTTGGGGGCAAATAGGCTGACTCTGTAAACCACTTAGAGAGGGCTGTAAAGCACTGTGAAGAGGTATATATTGTCTGTCTGTCCTTCCTTCCTTTCTTGCGCCATCCATCCATCCATCCATCCATGGTGCACAGTGGTAAATCTACAATATTGCAGGCTAATTCTGCTGCTGCCAGCAGTTCGATTCTCAGCAGCTCAAGATTGACTCAACCTTCCGTCCTTCCGAGGTCGGTAAAATGAGGACCCAGATTGTTGGGGGCAAGAGGCTGACTCTGTAAACCGCTTAGAGGGCTGTAAAAGCACTACGAAGCGGTATTTAAGTGCTATTGTTATTGTGCTTTGTGCTCACCCATTGATCACTGATTAAACCCATCTAGTTGTTGTGCTGGCAGCAGATTCGGACAGTGAGGAGGTTGGGGAGGAACATGGGCCAGTCCTGGAGGGTGGGGAAGGTTCGGACGAGGACTCTACGTCAGAGGCAGAGAGAGGGCCAAAGCTGTCTGGCAGTTCTCAGCTGCCTTTGGAGCTAGACAGCAGTGAGGCAGAGGAACAACTGGAGCCTGTTCCCAGTGTGCGCATGCGCAGAGCTGCTAAAAGACAAGAACAGCTCAGAAATCATGGTCAACTTGGAAGTAAAGTCAAGGTGGATGGTGAATGGTGAATGGCCCCTCCCATGGGAAATAAGAGAAGCAAAAGGGGAGTGGGCTTTTGCAGGAAACCATTCGTTCATTCGTTTCAGGAGTGTGAAGATCTGCCCGTGAATCTCAGAGACTCTGTGCCAAGTCTTTCCTTGCACAGCACTGCGCTTGGGAAAATATTGACATGGCAGCTTTCCAAGCTAGATAAGGTCTGTGATCATAACTTCACCTTTGAAAGACTGTTTGCCAGGCCTTGGCTGAATGTGAATGAGAGGAATTCACATCCGTTTAGTAAAAGGGGTTTTGCCGGGACCAGAACTCTGCCTCGTGCTTTTTGGGGAAACCTAGGTCAGAACAATTGTAGGAGAGGATGGATAGATACAGACAGACAGACACATATGTATCTGGCCAGAACATCGTCTGTTTCCAAGGAATTCAATATGCAGAGGAGAAAAGTCTCAAAGGTGCTTACTTGAAGATGGTTCTGGTGCTGGAAAAATTCAGGATAGGCCCTCGGACGATATCAATGCCTCGGTCGTCAGAAGCATTCAGCTAAACAAAGGAGGAATGTACATTAAGAGCTGGGGTGGCACAGTGGTTAGAATGCAGTGCTGCAGGCTAATTCTGCCGACTGGCAGCAGTTCAATTCTGAATGGCTCAAGGTTGACTCAGCCTTCCATCCTTCCGAGGTAGGTAAAATGAGGGCTCAGATTGTTGGGGACAAGAGGCTGTAAATTGCTTAGAGAAGCTGTAAAGCACAGTGAAGCGGTGTATAAGTGCTATTGCTATCTATCTCCATGTCTATCATCCATCCATCATCTCTAAATCTATTTTCCTATCTTTCTCTCTATCTCTCTCTCTTATCGATCTATCATCTCTACTTCCTATCTATATTTCTATCTATCTATTATCTCTATATCTATCTTCCTATCCATCCATCCATCTATTATCTCTATATCTTCCTATCTAGCCCTCTCTATCTTCCTATCTATGTATCTATCTATGTATCTATCTATCATCTCTACTTCCTATCTATCTATGTATCTATCTATCATCTCTATATCTATCTTCCTATCTATCTATCCATCCATCCATCTATCATCTCTATATCTTCCTATCTAGCCCTCCCTCTATCTTTCTTTTTCTATCTATCTATCTATCTATCTATCTATCTATCTATCTATCTATCTATCTATCTATCTATCTATCTATCTATCTATCTATCTTACCTACCTACCTACCTACCTACCTACCTTCCTTCCTTCCTTCCTTCCTTCCTTCCTTCCTTCCTTCCTTCCTTCCTTCCTACCTACCTACCTACCTATATCATCTCTATATCTTTCTATCCATCTTCCTATCTATCTTCCTATCTGTCTGTCTTTTTATCTATCTATCTATCTATCTATCTATCTATCTATCTATCATCATCCATCTACCTACCTATTTACTGTATTTATCTCTATAGCTATCTAAGAGATATGGTGGCATATTGGTTAGAATGTAGAATTGCAGGCTAATTCTGCCAATGAGTTTTCCAAGTCTTTTTCCTAGAGCTTTTTAATCTCCATCTTTTATAACCAAAATTGAAATGGGACTCCGGGCAGCCCGAAATATAAACACGTAGAGCAGAAGCTTGCAAACAGAATGCTGCATCCTAAACAAACAAACATGTTTGCGGGAATTTTCCCCCTGCCTTCACTGGGAAAGCGATCCCAAGTCCAGTTAAGAGCACAGACGTGCTCACCTCCAAAACCATCGAGCCGAATTCTCTCCCTGTGTAAAGCTGTTTAGCGCAGGCGAGAATCGTAGACGTCTTGCCGGTCCCTGGGGGTCCATAGAGCAGGAGGTGAGGCAAACGATCCTCGCTGATAAACTTCTGTACTGGTTGAGACACAGAGAGAGAGAGAGAGCAGAGATGGTGTCGCCCCAAGCAACAAATTTTCGCTTGGCTGACAAATCACTTCTGCTTTACCTGCATCTATTATCTATTTGTAGGAAGGGGAAGAAGGAGGAGAAGGAGGAGAAGAAGAAGAAGAAAAGAAGAAAAAGAAGAAGAAGATCAAACAACATCTAGCTATCATGCATCCTTGGGAAGAATTTGATAGGTGGACTACAATGCCAAATCCAGTTTAAACATCTGGTGAACTTTCTGACTATCCAAAATAATAACATTGTGTTTCGCCCTATGCATCTAGCAGCTTCCTGTTCTACTACGGGAGCTATTTTTAAAGCTGGGCTTATCTCTTTGATCTCTCTCTTTTCCACCATGCCACTCAACTACCGGTATCTATACAGAATTGCTTGCCTTCAACTAATTTGCAGGAGAATTTTCTCAGAGGTATATTTGAACCCAGAGACCAGGATGTAATTACTCCGCAATACGAATTGGTTTATTGATTGGCCTGGAAGCAGAGAGGCTCAAAAGGGGGGGGGGGGGAGAGTTACAGCCTGCCTTTATAGATTTATGCAAATTAGGGTCTACATGCAATTGCATAGAGCAGGAGGGTTTTTGATTAGGGATGCACAACAGCAGGATTTGATCGAATAGAGGAGGTGATTTATCTGGCCAGGTCTGTAAAAGAATTAGGAAATATATATATATATATATATATATATATATATATATATATATATATATGTATGTATGTATGTATGTATGTATGTATGTATGTATGTATGTATGTATGTATGTATGTATTTGTGCAACAGTAAAAGGCAACAGTAAAAAATATTGGGTTTCTGTCTGGATGGTCTCTTATGACGAGCTGATGGACAGAGAATGGAAGCAGTGGACTTCCTCCCATATTTGGGCATACCAGGGGTTGTAACTCTAAATACATGTATGTATGTATGTATGTATGTATGTATGTATGTATGTATGTATATGATTGGACACACAAGGAATTTGTCTCCAGTGCATAAGCTCTCAGTGTACATAGAAGCAACAAGTGATAAATTATGATCGTAGTCATCGTAAAAAGGCATTCATCATAAATCATAAGATACAATGCTTAGAGATAGTCATAGGATATTAAACAAGCAATCAACATACATCATACTAGGATACTAAATCAAACTATAAATCGTAAGATACAGGCAGCAAAGTCATAGACAAAAGAAGATAAGGAGATAGGTAATAGGGAAGAGGAGAAGAAAAATAATAATACAGCCTTACTAGATAGTGTGACAGTGTTGTGGGAATTAATTGTTTAGCAGAGTAATGGCATGTTTAGTAGTTCTGGCGTGCAATGCAAGAGAATTATAAAAGCAAACTTACTCTCTGGAAACAAATACTGTGGGGGGTAAGATACCCTTAACACCCCTCAGGGTGTGTGTTCTGTTAAGATACAGCCTGTTGTGCCTTAAAGTGGCTTCTACCGTATTGCCTTAAAATGGCTTTTTCTGTACAGCGCTGTGGAGTTGCCATGGTAACAGCTTCACAGTACTCCACAAGGGGGCTCCCTCTGGTAAGGGGGAAAATCCAACATTAGAAATTGGGGCGACATTCATGGAAGGAGGGTTGGGATAAATCAATGCCCGGGCAGCGCCAGGTTATCAGCGAGTTTAATTTTAATAATTAACAATCTCTTACCATAGTCCATACAGGTTGGGGGATTGTGGCAGTCGAAGCCTCCTGTACTGGGCACTCAAAACCGAGAGGCAGCTGCGTGTCGCTAAAGATCAGTTAAAATATTTGCACAGCTATTAAATACTTACTGGTATTCAGAATGTCCTCGTGAGAAATTAGATCTCCAAGCGTCTGAGGCCGGTACTTCTCTACCCTGCCAATAAAAATAAAATGCAGATTTTCACAACTAGAGAATCCATGTTTTGACCGAGGCTTCCCAAGAGCATGAAGCAAACTCCTTGTCCCGACAAAAACCCTTTTTATTAAATTACTGTGAATTCTACTCATTCACATCCAGCAAAGTCTTTCAAGGGAGGATTTACAGTCACAGACCTTATCTGCCTTGGAGAGCTGCCAGGCCGATATCTGCAGAACTTGGCAAGGAGTCTCAAAGAGTCACAAGCCAATTAAGCGAACTAATTGTCTCCTGCAAACTCCCCTCCCCTTTTGCTCTCTCTTTTATTTCCTCTGGGAGGGGCCATTCATCATCCACCTGTTGGCCTTACTCCCAAGTCGACCCCTGTTCTTTAGCTCTTCCCTTCATCTGGCAACTCTGTGCATGCGCACACTGGGAACAGGCTCCAGCTGTTCTTCTGCCTCACTGATGTCTGACTCTGAAGGCAGCTGATAACTGTCAGGCGGCCATGGCCCCCTCTCTGCCTCCGACACAGAGCCCTCATCCGAGCCTTCCCCAGACTCCAGGACTGGCCCATGTTCCTCCCCAACCTCCTCACTGTCTGAATATGTTGCTGGCTCTGCTGGCCGCTGGAGGGCCACACACTCTGGTGCCTAGAGAATAAGTCGGTCCCCTCTGTTTGTGACAGCCCCTTAAGTACTAAGGAAACCATGGTTTAGCTTAATGTGTAAATGCAATTTGTTGCAGACTTAGCAAAAACCTGAGCCGTAAAAAACCCTTTGGGGCAAAAGTCTAGGATCCCACTGAGGAGAATATACAGTATAAAAGTGGTGCTCCTTGTACCAGGAACGTGTATTCTATAGTCATCATGTATACCTGTAGGCTGGGAATTAACAAGAGTTGAAATCAACTTATCTGAAGGGTATTATTGTTGTTGTCAATAGACAAAATGTAAACAAACCTTTGGCACTTTGCTGCAACACACACAAATGTAAACAGGAGAATTTTAAACATAGTGCTTAAATGTTGCCTTCAAGTATGTTTATTACTGCAACAACGATTCTTCAAATCTTCCTCTTAAATCCACCTGTGGCCTTACTCCTAAGTCGACCCCTGTTCTTTAGCTGTTCCTTTCGTCTGGCAACTCTGCGCATGCGCACACTGGGAACAGGCTCCAGCTGTTCCTCTGCCTCATTGATGTCTGACTCCAAAGGCAGCTGATAAATGTCAGATGGCCCTGGCCCCCTCTCTGCCTCCAACGCAGAGCCCTCATCAGAGCCTTCCCCAGACTCCAGGACTGGCCCATCTTCCTCCCCAACCTCCTCACTGTCCGAATCTGCTGCCATGCATGTAAAAGTGATACCCATTGCCATTGAGGCACTTGGTACCATGTTCAAGAATGTTATAAGATACATCAACAAATTGCAGCTTCCTGCAATAACACGCGCAGACGGAGCATAGTACATCTTAAGAAGATACTTGGTTGATACCTAGGATTCTGGCAGCAACCTGTATCAACCATCAGCACCAGTCACTGGTAGTTGTGATGCATTTTTGAATGTCCACTTGATTGAGTTTCATGTGTATTGAATAAAGTATATAATAGTAGTAATAATAATAATGATAGTAATAATAGCAGAGGTGGATTTTCTTGTGTCCTCAAGCACCCCGTCCCACCCATTTGCTACTGGCTAAGATGTCTCTTCCTTCTCTGTGCAAAATGCTCCTTTGCAGGGTGGAGGTAAGAAAGATACAGATAGATATAGAATAACAGAGTTGGAAGGGACCTTGAAGATCATCTAGTCCAACCCCACCCCCGCCCAAGCAGGAGACCCATATACCATTTCTGACACATGTATGATACACCCCCTGGGGCTCCTTTGCCCCCAATCAGCCCACCTATTGCAAGCCCCCCTGGCTGCTTTTGCAAGACCCCCCACCTAGCATAAAACAACCCAGCCACACCAGGAAGGTAGAGCAGCGCTCTGCACATGCTCAGAAGCACTTTCTTTGCAGAATGCATGCCTGGGGATACCACTGCGCTAAGCCCCGCCATCTACAAGGGACCCCCTCCCCCACAAAGCAGGAGGAGCGGTCCCTCGCGCCTATGCAGAAGCCTAAAGGAACCCATCCCGTCTCCTAGCAACGGAGCATCTTCTCCCTCTCCCCACCCCTTTACCAAGGTAAGTTCGCGCTCCTCCCGGCCACCGTCGTCGCCGCTGCCTCCGCCGAGCGTTCCATTCTTTCTGTCTCGCTCTCTCTCCCCCCGGAAACTCCGCGCAGTCGCAATTTCGCGCTTGGCGCCCTGGCTGGCCCTGCTCTCGCGAGACTTCCGCGCGGGAGTTCCGCCTCCGCCCGCGTTGCTAAGGCCTCTTCGGATGGTCGCTAAGGGGCGCGGCCTGCACTGTACAGTGACGGCCGGGGAGGGCCGCGGCCTCCCGGCTGGCTTATAAACTACGCCGCCCTCACTTTCCACTCGCCTGGGGTGGGTTGTAGTGATACACACGGCCGGCTTTTGAGGCTCTGACGCCTAGCAGCCGCCTCCTGGGAGCCCTGCTGTGCAGCATTGCCTCTTGTTTGGGCTGGGAGGCTGAGCTGAGGGATGGGCGACCACCAGGTGATCCCATAACTTCCTTCTGAAGTGGGGAGTCTATTCACAAAAAGATGAGGAGGCCATAACAAAAAATGCAAAGCACCTCCATACCGTTATTGGGGAAAACCTGGCCTTGAAGTGTGGAGCCAGTGGCTTTTTTTCTTCTTCTTATCCCCTATTTTTAGCAATTTTAATAATAACAATAATGGCCGTAAATACTAGTCAGTTGTCAAATGTCTGAATTTCGATCACGTGACCATGTGGATGCTGCAATGGTCGTAAATGTGAAAAAACAGTCCTTTTTTCAGCGCCGTTGTAACTTTGAACAGTCATTAAAGGAACTATTGTAAATTGAGGACTACCTGTATTTCAATTTATAGACCATATGTCCGGGATGGTATATGGTATCCTGCCTTGAACAGAGGGTTGGACTAGAAGACCTCTGAGGCCCCTTCCAGCCTTATCATTGTTCTATATTCTATAACAAAGAAATGGGAAGAGAAGAAGGTGAAGCTGGTGTGAAGGGGGAAAAAAAGGAAAACAGAAATGAGCGAGCAAAATAATAAGGCCATGAGCTATGAAACTGAAAACTCTGTTCTTACAACACAGAATGAATATTGAATCCATGGAGAAATATTAATTGGACTTTCCATTGCGTAGACAGAAAGCCAGTTTGCGTATGACCTGACCCAGGTTTTCCATTGGGGATTTTAAAAAAGATAAAACAAGAGTTTTTTTTTCCTCTTGGAAGAAGGCATGATTTTGAGTTGCAGGATAAGCCCAGAGTTCTTGGTGGAATCCACATTTTCAGGGTGTAATTTAACCCCACCTTCATAAAATGAAATCTGACCTCATATCCGAACATTGATTAACAAAGTAGTGCAACTACTAACTCAAAACATAGAAAGTCAGTACCTCCTCCCAAATATTGCATTTCCAACTTTAAGAATTTTCAACCCAATCCTTTACTGGACATTCGCTGTGGAAAAGGTGATTTTAAGCACACTTGAAGATCATGGTACAAAATGAACTTTCTTTAAGTGGCATGTCGATTTATTCAAGCAAAATATTCCAACACTTTGAAAAGTTGTGCACCAGGAGCCAAGCTTGATTTGAAAGAGATTCTCTTGATTCAAAATTACACTCCCCTTTTGATTATAAGCTCAGGATTTAATCAGAAACCTTGAAACATGATTGCAATGATAAAGTACCTGAAGGTAACTTCTAAGTACATTTTAAATCCCTCCCTCTTATTTGCATGTCTATGTTACAGTTTAATACCCCGTAACTAATAATCCCTGCACCAAACAGATCCATCTTATTTCCTCTAGTCCATTTTCACTACAAATTATGGATTTAAGAGGAAGATTTGAAGAATCGTTGTTGCAGTAATAAACATACTTGAAGGCAACATTTAAGTACTATGTTTAAAATTCTCCTGTTTACATTTGTGTGTGTTGCAGCAAAGTGCCAAATGTATCAAAACCCCAAAGCTTTGTTTACTTTTTGTCTATTGACAACAACAATATGTTTCTAATCCCCTTCAGATGAATTGATTTCAACTCTTGTTAATTCCCATCCTACAGGTATACATAATTACTATAGAATACACCTTCCTGTACAAGGAGCATCACTTTTATACTGTATATTCTCCTCAGTGGGATCCTAGACTTTTGCCCCAAAGGGTTTTTTACGGCTCAGGTTTTTGCTAAGTCTGCAACAAATTGCATTTACACATTAAGCTAAACCATGGTTTCCTTAGTACTTAAGGGGCTGTCACAAACAGAGGGGACTGACTTATTCTCTAGGCACCAGAGTGTTGTGGCCCTCCAGCGGCCAGCAGAGCCAGCAACATATTCAGACAGTGAGGAGGTTGGGGAGGAACATGGGCCAGTCCTGGAGACTGGGGAAGGCTCCGATGAGGGCTCTGTGTCGGAGGCAGAGAGGGGGCCAGGGCTGCCTGAAAGTTATCAGCTGCCTTCAGAGTGAGACATCAATGAGGCAGAAGAACAGCTGGAGCCTGTTCCCAGTGTGCGCATGCACAGAGTTGCCAGATGAAGGGAAGAGCTAAAGAACAGGGGTCAACTTGGGAGTAAGGCCACAGGTGGACGATGAATGGCCCCTTCCAGAGGAAATAAAAGAGGGAGCAAAAGGGGAGTGGAGTTTGCAGGAGACAATTAGTTTGCTTAATTGGCTTGTGATCCTCCAAGACTCCTTGCCAAGTTTTGCAGATATCGGCCTGGCAGCTCTCCAAGCCAGATAAGGTCTGTGACTGTAAATCCTCCCTTGAAAGACTTTGCTGGATGTGAATGAGCAGAATTCACAGTAATTTAATAAAAAGGGTTTTTGTCGGGACAAGCAGTTTGCTTCATGCTCTTGGGAAGCCTAGTTAGAACACAGAGGGCAGGACAAGAAGTAATGGGTGAAAGAGATGCAGCTTCTAGAAATAAGGAAAACATTTCTGACAGCGTAAGCAAATAATTAGTGGAATAGGTTGTCTCCTGTAGTTATAGCTGCTCCCTCATTGGAGGTTTTCAAAAAATAGACTGGACAACGGTTTGACTGGGATGGCATAAGATCTCCTGTCTTGAGCAGGGGATTGGACTGGAAGATCTCCAAAGTCCCTTCCAGCCCTATGGTTCTATGTTCTACATTCTAGCCAGTTAACTGATTCACAAACTTAAATCTGGTTAATGAACCTCAGCAGATGACTTGACACAACATACTAGCCCTTTAAACATATGGCATATTTGTTGTTCAGTCACTAAGCCATGTCCGACTCTTTGCAACCCCATAGCACACACCCCTCCCATTCTTCCATGGTCTCCCGGAGTTTGCCCAAATAAAATGGCATGTTACAGGTTAATAATATCAACGACTCCAGCTACATATTCCCATCCCAAGACGGACTGCATAAAAACCTACCCCTTTCTTCCAGATGCCGGCCTCTCTTGGAATTGCCACACTGTGGGGGAAACAGAATGGGAAAATTGACTGAGCGAGTGGAAGTGATGAAGAAGTCACCGGTAAAACCCATGCAGCATTTGTTTTTCTACAGATACGGTAAGAAAAACACATGCAGAATGAAAGCATATATTACTCAGAACTCGCTCTGGTACAACCTTTGGGGTCTGAATTTATGTCACATTCAAATATGAATCACTAGCTGGATACCCGTACTTCGCTACGAATCTATGTAATCGGGTTTGATACTTAAAGCTTGAAAATGAATATAGAATGTGTAACTCCTTAGCATCAGAGCATGTTAATATAAGGCAACTGGCAGTTGGAACAGACTTCCTTTCAATGGGGAGGGGAAGTAGAATGTCTAAACCAGTGGTTCTCAATCTGTGGGTCGGGACCCTTTGGGGGTCAAACGACCTTTTCACAGGGGTCGCCTAAAACCATTGGGAAACACATATTTTTGAAAAAATACAAAAGAACATAAAATAATTTTATGGTGGGGGGGGGTCACCACAACATGAGGAACCATATTAAAGGATCGTGGCGTTAGGAAGGTTAAGACCCACTGGTCTAAACCTTCATCCTGCAATGAGTCAAGCGCCGGCCACGTCCATGCCTGGTCTAGCAAAGAGCGTATTAATATAAGACAACTAGCAGTTGGAACAGAGTTCCTTTCAGGTGGGAAGGGGAGTAGAATGTCTAACTCCTTAGCATCACAGCGTGTTAATATAATACTGTATAAGAAATGCTAATGATCTGATGGTCATTTCGAAAAATCCTTTCTTAGCAAACACCTAGAAGCCAAGAGGAACATACGTGCCAGATTTCAAGTTTGTAGGTTTTACGGTTCTGGAGATTTCGTGATGATGCATGAGTGGTATTTCACTTTTATATATATAGATTTGAGGCAACGCACACAAATACACACACACACACACACACACACACACACACAAACACAAACACTAGAAGTATTGTTATGGATAATTGTTGCAATATATACTAAAAAGTCCAGCTGCTTTTGTTCTTTGGGTTACAGATAAAGTACAGGTAGGCCTCCACTTGCAATGGAGCCCAACATTTCTGTTGTTAAGTGAGTTTTACTCCATTTGACGGCCTTTCTTGCCAGAGTTCTTAAGGAAATCACTGTGGTCGTTAAGTTAGTAACACGGTTTTTAAGTGAATCTTCCTTCCCTATTGAATTTGCTTGCCAGAAGGTTGCAAAAGGTGATGCCGTATCCCTGGGACACCGCAACTCTCATAAACATGAGCCAGCTGAATTTCGATCATGTGATTATGGGGATGTTTCAGTGGTCGTAAGTGTGAAAAAATCAGTCCTAAGATGCTTTTTATTTTCAACTGAACTATCACAAAACAAATGGTTGTAAGTTGAGGACTACTTGCAGCCAAAGGTTATGACCCCAGGCTGACAGAGAAGTTAATCTACTTCCTAAATCCATATTCAGCCTTTTCATTTGAAGAGAGATGCTGTAATGTTTCGACAATTTTCTTTGTCCTGTTTTGCATAATCTCTCCCACTTTTTAACCCCATCGACAGATGAACAGAATGCCATATTTGGCAAGGCGCTGCTTATATTGTGTGACCTCTAATCAGTAAGTTCGTATTAATCACAAACATTTTTAAAAAAACCACCTCAAAGCTTTATTGTCTCCTTGAGAATTTCCACAAACACAGCTCAGTCACCCTACCCTCCTACACCGAATTCTGACTAAAGTTTCACTGTTGACAAGAAATGTTCCACGGGGAATCATGACATGCTGGTACCTATCTCAAGCGAGATACGGTTGCGGGCTTCCCAGGCACATGTTAGAGAAGAATGTATTAGAAGCGTTAGAAAGGGAATCTTGGTTTTCTCCGATGTCAGCCTGTCTTACTCTCTGACTCATTTGTTCCTTCATTTGCCAAGCAAATTATTGCATCCCTTGGATGTAGCAGCCAACGGAGGGAAGCCTTCACACTTGAGGCTTCAAAAGAGAAGTTGGTTGAAGATTGTATCTACTTAGGTAGATTGCATCTACTTATGGTAGAAGAAGGAGGAGGGGAGGAGGAGGAAGAGGAGGAGGAGGAGGAGGAGAAGGAGGAGGAGGAAAAGAAGAATTAGAAGAATTAGAAGAAGAATTAGAAGAAGGAGAAGGAGGAGAAGGAGAAGAAAAGAAGAATTAGGAGGAGGAGGAGGAGGAGGAGGAGGAGGAAGAAGAAGAAGTAGAAGTAGAAGTAGAAGTAGAAGTAGAAGTAGAAGTAGAAGTAGAAGTAGAAGTAGAAGTAGAAGTAGAAGTAGAAGTAGAAGTAGAAGTAGTAGTTGTTTGATCTCCTGACTGGTTGGATTGTCTTGCAGTCCATGGGACTTGCAGGAGTCTTCTCCAGCACCAGAGTTCAAAGGCCTCCATTCTTTGGAGCTCAGCCTTTCTTATAGTCCAACTTTCACAGCCATCCATTACAACTGGTTTTTAGTCTGCTGTCTAGATTTGCCTAAAGAGTAGGTAGGTTGAAAAGCATGGGTCCCTCCAGTAATATGTAGCTACCCCCTTGAGAATGGCATGAATATCTTCAGAGTTTAATGTTAGCTTTGGAGAGAGTGGTGCTTACAAAGATTTTAAAATAAATACATTTCCTAAATAAAGAAGGGCCACCTTTGCTCTTCTTGAGCAATTTGCCCAGATGTGATTATACAGATCAGGTTTAGACACCACACAAAATGTAGCACTGATATGGCATTCAAGTCCAGCTCATTGTAGTTTATGCAGCAAACTATGATTAAAACAGGGCTTGGAAGAATGTATGAAACGTTTCCAGTCTGTGAGCTTGTTGATCAGAAAGGTTGGTGACCTATATCCTTATTTTGTGGTAAGAACAGGTTATATCCTCACTCTGATTTGTTGAAACCCTGGAATTAGGAGAATTGCATTTTTTAGAAAGGACCCAGGTTGGGGTGGGTAAAACTTGTTCCAGTTATGCCTCTACCTGTTCGAGCTGAACCTGGGCCTCCAGTGAAACCATTCCCCTGTAATTTATGCCACCACAAGAGGTGTGGCTCAGTGGCTGAACACCTGCTTTGCATCCACAGAGTCCAAGGTTCACTCTTCTTACACGTTATTAGTGATCAGAGTAAGATACGCATCCATTTCCCACCTGCTCAGCAGACCCTTCTAGGTCTCCCTTTCATATATCTAGAGAGAGCGAACGAAGAAAAAATTTTTATTTATTGGCTGGACGTGTGCTTTGTGAGTCTGATTCTATTCCAAAGGTGTTTTGGACTTCCTTGATTCCCGCCCACCCCCCTTTGGAAATGTTTTGCTTCTCATCTAAGAAGCTTCTCCTCATCCCAGAAGCAAAACGTTTTCAAGAGGGAAAAACCCAGTTGCCCTTTGGAAAAAGCACCTTTGGGACACCCATGCCCTGGATGATCGAGAATCCCCATAGTTCTCTAGTTTAACTGCCAGCATCTTCTGGAAATGTTGTTGTTGCTAGTTGCGAATCCCACCTATCGCATCCCCATGGACCACATTCCTCCAGACCTTCCTGTGCTCTACCATCCTCCGGAGTCCATTTAGGCTCACACCGGCTGCTTCGGTGACTCCCTCCAGCCACCTCCTTCTCTGCCGTCCCCTTCTTCTCTTGCCCTCCATCATTTCCAGCATGAGGCTCTTCTCCAGGGAGTCCTTCCTTCTCATTAGGTGGCCAAAGTACTTGAGTTTCCTCTTCAGGATCCGGCCTTCTAAAGTGCAGTCAGGGTTGATCTCCTCTAGGACTGACCGATTGGATGGCCTTGCAGTCCAAGGGACTCACAGGAGTCTTCTCCAGCACCAGAGTTCAAAGGCCTCCATTCTTTGGCGCTCAGCCTTCCTTATGGTCCAACCTTCACAGCCATCCATTGCAACTGGGAAAACCATAGTTTTGATTTATGGAAATAATTATCTCTTAAAATGTGTTTAGTTTGTTGCTGTGTATGTCTCTATAGGTACAGCTAGTCCTTGACTTACAGCCACAATTGGGTTTCAGAATTTCCACCGCTCAACAAGTGAGTCATATTTTACGTCCTGTTGCTAAATGAATTGTGCATGCTTTGATCAGCAAATGATGATGTTGTTAAGTGAATTCACCTCCCCCCCAACCGCCTCATGGATTTTGTGGGTCAGAAGCCAACCGAGAAGGTCACAAATGGCAATCACACAATCCCAACAACAGTCCTGTTGTGTACAATGTTGGTTATTAAGGGCCTGAATTCTGACCATGTGACCCTGAGGTGCTGTGGACTTTGTAAGGGAAAGGGGCTGTCACAAGTCTGGGGTTGTTTTTTTCCCTCAGTGCTGCTGTAACTTCATGCTGTCACTCCTTCACCCCTCCTGTTCAGATATGAGACCGTGGTCTTCTGGAGGCATTGGACCCCAACTCCCAGCAACCCCAACCAGCATGTCAAAAGGGGAAGAATGATGGGAGGTGTAGTTTTATAACAAGAGTAAGGGGGTGATAAACTCCCCCAGCCCTTTAAATGAAACCCATCTGCCAGCCCTGCCCTTCAGCCCGGTCCTTCCTTGCCACATAAAAAAAGAGATCCACTGCCCTCCACTTCCAGTTTCCCCAACTCCAAGCTGCCGCGGGGCATGGAGGATACTCTGCACATGCTTGCAGGACCCCTTTCCTTGAAGGCGGCGGGGAAAGCGGACGCCCGGCGGCAAGGCAATTGGCTAGAAGCGGCGGCAGACAGCCCTCCTTGCCTGGCGGGGACGTGGATGAGCCCTCCCCGCGTCGCCTGTGCGCGCCCCCGTGATTGACAAGGCGGCAGGCGGCGCGCGGGAGCCAGGCGGACGCTGCTGCTGCTGCTGCGGGCAAGCCGAACGGGAAAGGGAGAGCGGAGGAGGGGGGGGGGAGAGCGCGCAGACCCCCCACTCTATCCCCGTAGCCCGCCTGCCACTCATACTCCGGCCAGGCCAGCCGCAGCCTCGGGGCTCCCCGGCGGCCGCAGCGCCCCCTCCCCCCCAAAAACCACCTCGCCTTCTTCCCCGAGCGGTGGGGCTGCTGCCGCTGCTCTGAGCCGGAGCAGGCGGGAGAGCGCGAGGATCGCGGGGCAGCGGCCGGAGGGGCGGGCCGGCCACCCAGGTGGAGGGCTGGCGCGGTGGGGGCGGCGAGGAGGGGGCGGCCGCGGGGCCGCCGCCTCCTGGGGGGAGCGGGCCGCTGGCGGCGGCGGCGGCGGCGGCGGTGGCTTCGTCCCCCTGATCCGCGAGGAAGAGGAGGAGGAGGAAGAGGAGGAAGAAGAGGAGGAGGAGGAGGAGGAAGAGGCGCGAGCGATGGACGAGGCCGCTATGCCGCCGCCGCCGCCGCCTCTCAGCCTGCAGAAAGCGCTGCAGCAGTGCGAACTGGTCCAGAACATGATCGACATCAGCATCTCCAACCTGGAGGGGCTGCGCACCAAATGCGCCACGTCCAACGACCTCACGCAGAAGGAGATCCGCACCTTGGAGGTAAGGGGGTGAGTGGGTGGGAGGGAAGGAGGGAGGAGGGGGTAGGTATAGAGGGAAAGGTGCGCCTTCAGCCCCCTCCTCTCCCCCCTCCCACTTCAACACCACCCCATCCCCGACGGCCGAGCGGGGTCCCGGCCATGGATGCGTGTGGATGAGCGAAAGGCGGCGGAGAGCGCCGCGCGTCTTGCAGGTGCCCCAACCAGGCGCTCGCTTTTCCTTTTGATGCGGGCTTGCGGCGGAGATGGGGGGGGGGGGAGGGAAACAGAGAGAGAGAGAGAGACTACGATTCCCTCTTCCTGGACCTCTGGAATAAGGATGATTCCCCTCCCCGGTTTTCTCTCCTCCACCGGACATGGGCAGAATAGTCGCTCCTCCTCTATCACGTCTCCCCCGCTTCCCCCCCCCCGCCGCCCGCTTCCCATTACAAGCCCAGGAGGCCAAATGCAGAAAAGCTGTCCTATCTCTCTATCCCCCTCCCCAAATGGTAATAACTAAAGCCCCCCCCTTTTTGCACTGGGGAGTTAAAAATAAACTGGTATCTATGGAGTGGGGGTGGGTTGGGAGAGGGAGGGAGGGAGGGGAAAACAGAAAAGTCTCATTGAGTGGTTAATTGGAAGGGGGGGTTGCCGACAGTAATAATGTTGGGAGCAGAAAGAGGGGAGGGGGCTTTGCCATAGGAGAAGGGACCAGATCTATGTGGCAGGAGGTATTTACAGGGCTTGGCTAGGTCTCTGCAGGTGCACGGAATGGCAGGTGTCCAGTTTTTTGGGGAACCTCTACAGGTAGTCCTCAGCTTACGACCACAACTTGAGCCCCCCGAATGTATGTTTCTAAGCGAGAAATTTGCGAAGTGAGTTATGCTCCATTGGACGGTCTTCACTTAACCTTTGTTAAGTGAATCACTGCCGTTGTTAAGCGAGGCCGGTTTCTCCATAGACTTGGCTGGTCAGAAGATTGCAAAAGGCGATCCCGTGACCCCTGGGGACACGGCGGCCGTCATAAATGTGAGAAAAGTGTGAAAAATGGGGCGTGAGTCCCCTTTTTCCCCCCAGTGTCGCCTTCGCTTTGAACGTTGTAAAGTTGAAGACTACCTGTGTTTTTGACCCGGCTGGTTTTGGGAGTTTCAGAACTCAAAAGCTGAGGCTGACAGGTGGAAGAAACCGAGTTGTGGTTTTGACACACCCTCCCCAACCTTCCTGCTAGTCTTCGTGGAAAAATGATTCAGTGGGGAGAGCCCAGACAGCATCTCTGGAGAGGGACTGCCAAGGGGCCTCCATTTGCAAGCTGGGAGCCCCATGGCACTGTCTGTTGATTCTCAGGGCATCACAATTAATTTCCCTCCAGGCCAGGAGGGTTGGCTGTCCACACACAAACACACACACACACACACACAAACACACTCATCCTTTGACCCTTCCCCAGGATTTGCAACCAGGTTGTGTAACTCTTGAGCACCACACAAACAGATCTCTATGCCTTTTCTCCTACCTGGATTCCCCCCCTCCCTCTTTCCTAAACTGCTTCCAGTGTCATCTTCCCCCTCCTCCCTGTTGGAAATGCCTGTATTTCGAGGAGGGGGTAATCTCACCTCTCCCCCCCCTCCGCCCCAGGTCCTGGAGTTGGGTACCGTTGCCTGGCAGCTGAGGAAACAACAGCTGTAGATTTGTTTTTCAAATTGTTTCAGTGGGCATGTTTTATTACCGTTGCAGCCAACGGCTTCTTGTTCATTTATTCAATTCCTAAAGGTAAAGGTTCCCCTGGCACATACGTGCTAGTCGTTCCCGACTCTAGGAGGCGCTGCTCACCTCCGTTTCAAAGCCGAAGAGCCAGCGCTGTCCGAAGATGTCTCTGTGGTCATGTGGACGGCATGACTCAATGCCAAAGGCGCACGGAGCACTGTTACCTTCCCACCAAAGGTGGTCCCTATTTTTCTACTTGCATTTTTTTACGTGCTTCCAAACTGCTAGGTTGGCAGAAGCTGGGACAAGTCACAGGAGCTCACTCCGTTACACGGTGCTAGGGATTCGACCCGACGAACTGATCGACAAGCTCACCGTCTTAGCCACTGAGCCACCATGGCCCTATATTCAATTCCTACGGCCACCCAAACTGCAAGAGTGAGTCCCAGGTGACCTAAAATTTGAGGAAAAGTAAAAATGTTCCGATACCTGGCCTTCCCCCTTCCCCATTGCATCTGCTTGGTGAAACTTTCCCCTCGCAATTTCCCCTTTCTTTATGTAAGACAGGTCTTCTTGATGGTGGCCCCTTCCTTATGGAATTTCATTCCCCCCAGAGATATGGTTGGCCCCCATTTCTGTTCTGAAAGGCCCTGAAAATAGGGGTTTTGTCAAATGGGTCTAGGGCAGGGGTCAGCAACCTTAAATACTCAAAGAGCCACTTGAACCCGTTTCCCACAGAAAAGAAAATACTGGGAACTATAAAACCTTTCCCGTGCCCAACTATTTCCTGATTGCCCCCAAAACCAAGATATGTATTTGAATTAAAGGCTCTGTTTTCTTCTGAAACTTTTCCTTTCTTGGATTTATCCATGGTTGGCCTACTGGGGGTCGAAAAGCTCAATAAATTGTGTGCTGACAGGTGTCGCACATTGGCGGTTGTGACACATATTTTTAGCGACAGGGAGCCGCAGCAGAGGGATGAAAGAGCCACATGTGGCTCCGGAGCCGCAGATTGCTGACCCCTGGTCTAGGGGTCCTGAATGGAGAAAGAGCAGATCGAGCGATTGTCTGATTGTGTTGCTGCTGCCAGGGGAGGGGGTTAAATTTGTATTGAATACATTTATATTGAATTTTCTGCATTGAATATGAATTTTTCAATGTTGTGCAAGCGGTTCAGAGTGACCTGTGCCTGAGTTGGGTTGGCCGTTTACATTTGTTTAATAAATAAAATAAAGAAATAAGCTGCATGCACGTGCTGGAAGAGCACGCAAGCAAAATTGTAAAAGAGCCGTTCCTCTCTGCCGTACAGTAGTCCCTGATTTACGACGCAGTTGAACCAAACATTTCCATTGCTCAGCAAGACAGTCGTCAAGCGAGTTTTACCCCATTTTATGATCTTTCTTGCCATGTTTGTTAAGCGAATGCCTATTCTATTCTATTCTATTCTATTCTATTCTACTGTACTCTACTCTATATGCCTATTCTATTCTATTCTATTCTATTCTATTCTATTCTATTCTATTCTATTCTATTCTATTCTATTCTATTCTATTCTATTCTATTCTATTCTATTCTATTCTATTCTATTCTATTCTATTCTATTCTATTCTACTCTACTCTACTCTACTCTACTCTATATGCCTATTCTATTCTATTCTATTCTACTCTACTCTACTCTACTCTATATGCCTATTCTATTCTATTCTATTCTATTCTATTCTATTCTATTCTATTCTATTCTATTCTATTCTATTCTATTCTATTCTTAGTCTACTCCACTCCACTCGACTCCACTCTATATGCCTATTCTATTCTATTCTATTCTATTCTATTCTATTCTATTCTATTCTATTCTATTCTATTCTATACTATACTATACGCCTATTCTATTCTACTCTACTCTATTTTATATGCCTACTCTACTCTACTCTACTCTACACCTCCTATTCTATTCTATTCTATTCTTATTCTACTCTACTCTACTCTACTCTACTCTACTCTACTCTACTCTACTCTACTCTACTCCACTCCACTCTGTATGCCTATTCTATTCTGTTCCGTTCCATTCCATTCTTATTCTATTCTATTCTTATTCTACTCTACTCTACTCCACTCCACTCTGTATGCCTATTCTATTCTATTCTATTCTATTCTATTCTATTCTATTCTATTCTATTCTATTCTTTTCTTAGTCTACTCCACTCCACTCCACTCTATATGCCTATTCTATTCTATTCTATTCTATTCTATTCTATTCTATTCTATTCTATTCTATTCTATTCTATTCTATTCTATTCTATACACCTATTCTATTCTACTCTACTCTATTCTATATGCCTATTCTACTCTACTCTACTCTACACCTCTATTCTATTCTATTCTATTCTTATTCTAGTCTAGTCTAGTCTAGTCTACTCTACTCCACTCCACTCTGTATGCCTATTCTGTTCTGTTCTGTTCTGTTCCGTTCCATTCCATTCTTATTTTATTCTATTCTTATTCTACTCTACTCTACTCCACTCCACTCTGTATGCCTATTCTATTCTATTCTATTCTATTCTATTCTATTCTATTCTATTCTATTCTATTCTATTCTATTCTATTCCATTCCATTCCATTCCATTCCATTCCATTCTTATTCTACTCTACTCTACTCTACTCTACTCTACTCTATATTCCTATTCCATTCCATTCCATTCCATTCTCTATTCTGTTCTGTTCTATTCTATTCTCCATGCTCCCTTCCAACTATCTGATTCCGTAATTAATTATAAAATGGCAAGAGGACTTGATAACATGGTAGAAGTTTAGTGTTGGGAATAGTTTACTTTAAAGGATTGGATGCAGGATCAATGTAATAGTTTGGCTGTTGTGGGAAACAAAGGGTAAAATACATATAGTTGTCAGCTGAAAGCTGTTCGTTTAGTGACCATTCAAAGTTACAACAGCACTGAAACAAGTGACTTGTGGCCATTTTTCACACTTACGACCATTTCAGCATCCCCGTGGTCACGTGCTCAAAATTCTGATGCTTGGCAACTGACTCATACTTATGATGGTTGCAGTGTCCCGGGGATTTCACATGACCCCCTTTTGCGACCTTCTGACAAGCAAAGTCGATGGGGAAGCCCAATTCACTTAGCGAGTGTGTTCCTAACTTAACACCTGCAGTGATTCGCTTAACAATGGTGGCAAGAAAGGTCGTAAAATGGGGCAAAACTCACTTGAGACATGTCTTCCTTAGCAGTGGAAATGTTGGGCCCCATTGTGGTCGTACGTTGAGGATTACCTCTCGTTGGAGCCTTGGCAAAGCTGTCTGTGCAAACACAAAACCATCCTTTCCTCCCCAAATGAAATATCTGTAATTCACTTAGAGCCCAGCAGTGTGGTGGCCAAGCTGGCTTCCAAAATGAAGAACAGTGGGCCAGTGGAGCTGGCAGCAGATTCAGACAGTGAGGAGGTTGGGGAGGAACCTGGGCCAGTCCTGGAGTCTGGGGAAGGCTCTGATGAGGGCTCTGTGTTGGAGGCAGAGAGGGGGCCAGGGCTGTATGCCAGTTATCAGCTGCCTTCAGAGTCAGACATCAGTGAGGCAGAAGAACAGCTGGAGCCTGTTCCCAGTGTGTGCATGCGCAGAGTTGCCAAAAAAAGAGAAGACCTAAAGAACAAGGGTCGACTTGGGAGAAAGGCCACAGGTGGATGGTGAATGGCCCCTCCCAGAAGAAATAAAACCGGAGTGAATGGGGAGTGGAGTTTGCAGGAGACCATTAGTTTACTTCATTGGTTCGTGACTCTCCCAGACTTCTTGCCAAGTTTTGCAGATATCGGCCTGGCAGCTCTCCAAGCCAGATAAGGTCTGTAACTGTAAATCCTCCCTGGAAAGACTTTGCTGGAGGTGAATAAGCAGAATTCCCAGCAAATTAATAAAAAGGTTTTTTTTTTGCCAGGACAAGGAGTTTGTTTCATGCTCTTGGGAAGCCTCAGTCAGAACAGGTGCAGAATAAAATATCATCGGCATATTATCACACTTACAGGCCATAGAATTTAAAAATGTTGGTAAAGTTCCCAGCATTCTCAGAATCTCTCTTGCCCAGCTCCAATGAGATCTGAGTCCATTTTAGATGGATTGGCTCCAGTCTGCAACAAATCACTGATTCTATCCGAAGGGTATCAAATTTGGAAAGTCAGCTCAATTCAGTTTGCCACTTTCGTTGCAGAAAGAATCCTTCATTTGGAAAGTGGATTGGTAAATTGGATCAGGACGTTATTGAATCAAACACCTGAATAAAAGCTTTGCATACTACTATAGCTGACCTGAAGCAAAGTTTTTTTTTAATCCAGTGCCTTCTTTTCGAGAAAGTAGAGATTGACAATCTGTGGCTTGATGCCATTTAAACCAGAAAAAAAAATATATCCAACTGCTTTAGAGTTTTTTTATGCCGGGCATCAAATCCCAACTGCCTGTCATGTTGTGTATGTTTGACAAAGCATTACAAGCTGATATCTGGCATGCCCCATTCACTTTAACTGATGTATTGGTTTCAACGTTCTTCCTTGGATTGATACATGGCACTTCTCCACTCTCCCCTTTAAAGGTATTTCTGACATACACTTCTCCATTTGTAATGCCTGCAGCAGATGTTAGTCCAGGGTGTGAGTGTTGAAAATTATTTCCCAATGGATATCCTTTAGGACGGGGTCTCTCAAACTTGGCAATTTTAAGCCATGTGGACTTCAACTCCCAGAATTCCTCAGCCAGTAATGCTTTGGGCAAGTTGTTCCCCAATTAATTTTATACAGTGGGAAAATCATTTTTTTTAAAAATGTGATGTAATAGAATGGCAGGAGAAAGAAATGTTGCCAGCAAGCTTGAGTGGATTGCGTTGTGTTTAATTCAGCGGCAGGCTTCCTTCCAATGGACTGTGGATTTAAAAGAAAGAAAGAAAGAAAGAAAGAAAGAAAGAAAGAAAGAAAGAAAGAAAGAAAGAAAGATCTTACCTAAAGGAAGAAGAGAAGGCAGCAAAGAGATTTTGGATCCTGTAAAATCAGTTCTGCTGAAATATAAATTAAAGAAACTTCTAGTAGTTTCTCAGAGAGTGTGATTTTGGAAGGACCTTAATCAGTTGTTTCTCAACTTTAGCAAGTTTAAGGCATGTGGACTTTAACTCCCAGAATTCCACATCCAGCATCTTTGCTGGGTAATTCTGGGAGTTGAAGTCCACATAACGTAAAGTTGCCAAGTTTGAGAAATCCCATTCTAAAGAAATTTCTATTCTATTTCTATTCTATTCTATTCTATTCTATTCTATTCTATTCTATTCTATTCTATTCTATTCTATTCTATTCTATTCTTTTTCTATTCTATTCATTTTCTACTATTCTATTCTATTCTATTCAAAACAATCTGGAAAAAAGGACAATTAAGAAGTGTCTTTGGGTAGATATCAAATACATTTAATCACAATTAAGGGAGTATAATTTAGTGAAGGGAGCTGTTTTAGGCACAGGAGGAATCTGGTTTGATCCCTGATATCTCTATCTAGAAGGATCAGATTGGATAATGAAGGTTTATGCTGATAAATTATCAGCATAAAGGTAATTTGCTTTTTTTTTTTTAAGACCGGAAAGATTCTGATAGTCAGCATAAACAATATTGGCCTTCTCTGTTTTGCCAAGGTGTATCAATAGTCTGTACATTTTCATTTTCTTTCTTCACCCATTTGCATCTGTCCTCTTTCTTTCCATTTCACCAGTGCTGAGCTCATCCGGCACAAACAACTGCAAAGTAAAAATCCCTCTTCTCATTTTGGTGATGCGTTTCTTTTTCTTTTTTTCGGTGCTACATCAATGTTTACCCCATTCGTTCTGCCTTCCTGTTTTATTTCATTGCGTCTGACGCCAATTCTATTTTGTCTTCAGAAACGAAAGTGAGATCCAAGTGCCTGTTAGAATAGAATAACAGAGTTGGAAGGGACCTTAGAGGTCTTCTAGTCCAACCCCCTGCTTAGGCAGGAAACCCTATACCACTTCTGACAAATGGATATCTAACCTCTTCTTAAAAACTTGTTGGAGTGTTGGAGCATCCACAACTTCTGGGGGCCAGTTGTTCCACTGATTAATTGTTCTCACTGTCAGGAAATTTCTCCTTAGTTCTAGGTTGCTTCTCTCCTTGATTAGTTTCCATCCGTTATTTCTTCTCCTGCCCTCAGGGGCTTTGGAGAATAGCTTGACTCCCTCTTCTTTGGGGCAACCCCTGAGATATTGAAGTTGAAGTGGCAATAAATATCCCTTATGAATATGCATCAGTCCAGGGAAAGTTTTAATACCTCTATTGGGCTTTCTGGAAAAAAAAGTGTGGATTGAGGCCTTTTTTTGAGTATTCCAATTACTCAGCCAATTAAAAGGGAGAATCAGATAAACATACTAACAGTAGAGACATCACTGATGTCATTTTCAGTTGAGTCGGACGTAGCAGGGCTATCCATGCGGCAGATTGAATGACAGCTATACAGACAGTCCTCAACTTACGACCACAGCTTAACCTCAAATAGCTGTTGCTAAGCAAAACATTTGTGAAGTGAATTTCCCCCTCCTCATTATATGACCTTTCTTGCCACAGTTCTTAAGTCAGTCATCACTGCCATTGTTCAGTTAGTAACATGGTCGTTAAGTGAATCTGAGCCCCCTATGGACTTTACATGTGAGAAGGTCGCAAAAGGGGATCGCGTGAACCCCAGGACACTACAACCGTCATAAAGATGAACCGCTTGCCAAGCATCTGAATCTGGACCACATGTTTGCAACAGTCATGAGTGTGAAAAACGGAGCTAAGTCACTTTTTTCAGTAGTGTTGTCACCTCGAACTGCAGCAAATAGAGGGATGCCTGCATTACAATAGATTATTCTATCTTATTCGCCGTCTGTTTATTATCCACAGTACTGAAGCTCAGAAATTGTAGTTGGAAATTATATAGTTGGAAGTCTGCTGTACTTTGAAAAGTCCTTCAGTTATGCTACATACCATATAAGGACGATGGGTGTGTCCCTATGCATGTTATAGAACTATCCATTCTCTCTGTGATTTCTTTTTAATAGACAATGCAATACAATCTTACATTCCTGAGCGTTCATTAGTACACTGGAACAAAGGTGCACAGTGTTTTCACACTTGACTTTTGAAAGTTGTGGAAGGAAGCCTCAGGTGGGCCAGGGGGGGAAAAATCACCTTACTTTCTTTACATTAAAGCTGAATTAAACTTATACATTATGATTACCCTCTAAACATAAATCTAATAATGAAACATTTTGGTTTCATCATGCTTTTGATGCAAACCTCTATGGCTGCCTCAAAAGCTTCCCAGAGCCCCGGGATAAAATACAAGTGTAGAGCCGAGGTGGCGCAGTGGTTAAATGCAGCACTGCAGGCTACTTCAGCTGACTGCAGTTCTGCAGTTCGGCTGTTCAAATCTCACCGGCTCAGGGTTGACTCAGCCTTCCATCCTTCCGAGGTGGGTAAAATGAGGACCCGGATTGTTGTTGGGGGCAATATGCTGACTCTGTAAACCGCTTAGAGAGGGCTGAAAGCCCTATGAAGCGGTATATAAATCTAACTGCTATTGCTATTGCTATGGATTTCTCCAAATTCGCCAACAGAAAACGGTGCCTCCCAAAGTAAAACAAAATCCATTTCTTGACTTAAAAGGCCTCTACCAAGTTCTCTACCAAGATAGTAATAAGTGTAGCTGAAACAAGATGTGAGATTTCCAGGACCATGGAAAGCTCCTCTGGACAGCCGCTGCTTACAAATGCTGGAGGTCCATTGAAATCCTTTCAAAGTCCTCCCTTTGACCCCTTATCCCATCTCCAGAAGGCAATGAATTATAGAAGGCCAAGCTCCTGCCATGGGGGTGGGATTTTCTCCCCTCTTCCTGCCTAGGATAAGTCCCCAGTGCTTCTGGACAGAGATGGTAAAGAAAAAAATAATAATCTTACCGACTTAAAGGTAAAGGTTCCCCTTGCACATACATGCTAGTCGTTCCCGGCTCTAGGGGGCGGTGCTCATCTCCGTTTCAAAGCCGAAGAGCCAGCGCTGTCCAAAGATGTCTCCATGGTCATGTGAACGGCATGACTAAATGCCAAAGGTACACGGAACGCTGTTACCTTCCCACCAAAGGTGGCTCCTATTTTTCTACTTGCATTTTTTAACATGCTTTCGAACTGCTAGGTTGGCAGAAGCTGGGACAAGATGCGGGAGCTCACTCTGTTACGTGGCGCTAGGGATTTGAACTGCCGAACTGCTGGCCTTTCTGATCGACAAACTCAGCGTCTTAGCCACTGAGCCACCACGTCTCCTTACTTACTGACTTATGGAGGGCGATTGGTTACCCTAAATTTACAGGCCATACGTGCCCCCATTTTGTACCTTTCCAAAGCCCTGTGAGATTTTGCAACGACCAAAGGATGGTGTGTGGGTGGGAGAGAGAGAGAGAGAGAGAGAGACAGACAGACAGACACAAACACACATGCACAGAGAGGTGGGGAGAACCTTTTTAAAAAGTCATTCAAATTGTATTTATTATTTATTTATTTGGTTGGTTGTCAAATGAGTACAAGAGAACAAGAATAGGTATGAAGATAAACAGGAACAAAGGAAGTAAATACAGATACATGGGGACAGTAGGACAGGGAGGGAAGGCACGCTGGTGCTCTTATGCACGCCCCCTTTATGGACCTCTTAGGAATGGGCTGAGGCCCACGCTAGACACTTTGAGGTTGAAGCTGTGGGGGGGTTTGAGGATGCAGCAACGGAGTTGGGTAGAGCATTCCAGGTGTTGACCCCTCTGTTGCTGAAGTGGTATTTTCTGCAATCGAGTTTGGGGCGGTTGACCTTTATTTAAATCTAAGTTTAAGTTTGGCCGGGGAAAAAAAATCCAGAGACTGAATGCTCAGATTTGGTGCCAACCTAACGAAGCATGACTGCATCCAGGCAAAATTGCATGCATTATGAAACATTCCCCTCGCTTATGTATTTGCTATTGTGTGCTGGCATTGTGTGTGTGATTAATGATGTTGCACTGAAGAGAGGGAGTGACTGTTTCTGATGTCTTCCTCAACTGCTCCACAAGAATCTAACATTTAGTGACCATTCAGAATTGCAGTAAGACTGGAAAAAAAATGACTTATAGACACTTTTCACACTTACGACCGCTGCAGTGTCCCCATGGTCATCTGATCAAAATTTGGACGCTTGGCCACTGACTCATATATATGACGGTTGCCGTGTCCCGGGGTCCCGCGATCCCCTTTTACAACCTTTTGACAAGTCAACAGGGAAGTCGGATTCACTTTACGACTGTGTTACTTACTGAACAACAGCAGCAATTCACTTCACAACTGGGTCAAGAAAGATCACAAAGTGGGGACAAACTCACAACAAATGTCTCATTTTGCAACAGGAATTCTGGGCTCAGTAGTGGTTGTAAGTCGAGGACTATCCTGTACTTTCAGGGGGTTGGTTTCCTCACCAAATAATATGACATGAGCCCTTTCCCGATGATGTCAGAGGCATTAAACACACACACAAAAACAAACACACACACACAAACACACACACAAACACACACACAAACACACACACACGCAAACACACACGCAAACACACACACACACACACACACACACACACACACACACACACACACACACACACACAAATATTGCCCACTCCAGATATAGGAAAATATATTTACAGAGTTCTTGGCATAGCTTGGATTCAGTTTTTCACGAAGAGATAATCCTCGACTTATGACCAGAAATAGGTCCAAAGTTTCCAATGCTTGTTGTTCAGTAAATTGGGGCTTAGAATAGAATAACAGAGTTGGAAGGGACCTTGGAGGTCTTCTAGTCCAACCCCCTGCTTAGGCAGGAAACCCTACACCACTTCAGATGAATGGATATCTAACATCTTCTTAAAAACTTCCAGTGTTGGGGCATTTGCAACTTCTGCAGGCAAGTTGTTCCACTGGTTAATTGTTCTTACTGTCAGGAAATTTCTCCTTAGTTCTAAGTTGCTTCTCTCCTTGATTAGTTTCCACCCATTGCTTCTTGTTCTGCCCTCAGATGCTTTGGGGAATAGCTTGACCCCCTCTTCTTTGGGGCAGCCCCTGAGATATTGGAAGACTGCTATCATGTTATCCCTAGTCCTTCTTTTCATTAAACTAAACATACCTAGTTCCTGAAACCGTTCTTCATATGTTTTAGCCTCCAGTCCCCTAATCATCTTGGCTGCTCTTCTCTGCACTCTTTCTAGAGTCTCCACATCTTTTCTACATCGTGGTGACCAAAACTGGACGCTGTATTCCAAGTGTGGCCTTACCAAGGCCTTATAAAGTGGTATTAATCCTTCACATGATCTTGATTCTCTCCCTCTGTTGACGCAGCCTAGAACTGTGTTGGCTTTTTTGGCAGCTGCTGCACACAGCTGGCTCCGATTTAAATGGTTGTCCACTAGGACTCCAAGATCCTTCTCAGAGTTACTACTATTGAGCAAGGTACCACCTATTCCCCTAATGGCGAATCTATGGCACACGTGCCACAGGTGGCACGCAAAGCCGTCTCTGTGAGCATGTGAACGGTTGCCCTATATCAACTCCAGCACGCATGGACATGCCGGTCAGCTGATTTTTGGCCTCTCTAGAGAGCCAGGGAGGCCGTTTTCACCCTCCTCAGGCTCCAGAGGCTTCCCCAACAACAAAAAGGTTAGCCATGACTGGTATAGGATCTCCTGCTTGAGCAGGGGGCTGGACTAGAAGACCTCCAAGGTCCCTTTCAACTTTATTCTCTGGTTCTGAATTCTGTGAAAGGGATTTTTGAGCTCTAAAAAAAACCCCAACCCCCACCACCCCCGCCGTTGATATTCCGTGAATATGCTTATTTTCTTTTTTTGATTTCATATTTACACTCTTATTTTTCTACCACGGCGTGTGGTTGGCTGAGAGCACTTGTCTTGTGCTGCATCATTTAGCCTAGGCGTAGGCAACTGTGACAACTTTACGACCCCGTGGACTTCAACTCCCAGAATGCCTGAGCCAGCATGGCTGGCTCAGGCATTCTGGGCGTTGAAGTCCACAAGTCATAACGTTGCCATAGTTACCCATCTCTCCTTTAGCAGGTAGCGCTTTGTTTACAATGAGTGACGGTGCCTCGTTCTCATTTTCTTCCCTCTCATCCATGTGCTTCAAAAATTCTATTTCTCCCCCCCCTTATTTATCATGGTTTTTTGGGGGAGGCTTTTGAGGTGCGGGAGATCGGCTTTAAGGGTTTCCCAACCTCCGAAATGGCAGTGTAAAAAAAGCACAGGGCACAGGAAATCAAAACCAGTGAACAGAAAAAGGGTATCTTCTCTTCGAGTGAGGTGGGGAAGGGGACGGGGGACAGGGAAATCTTACCCTTTGCATTTTCCCGTATGCCATTCTCCTTACCTAAAACGCTCTCAAAGCATCGTTCGTGCAATTTTAAAGCTGACTGGCAACGCCAGTTTTGTGACACCTATCTTTTCCAGAGCTAAGTTTATTCCCTTCTCAATCTGCCTTGCAAATGAGAACAAAACTGCTGTCTTCGTTTGCATTTGGGAAGTGGCGTGAAGCTTACTCAAGGGACGCCATACTTCTAATATGTCCACAGCTTCAAGTTTTGGCCTTCGGAGACCCATAGAAACTTTTCGCATGCAATGTAGTCAAAGCTGAGCTGTCCCATTGGTTAATTGTCCTCAGGAAGTTTCTCCTTCATTCCAGTTTGCTTCTCTCCTTGATTAGCTTCCAACCATTGTTTCTTGCCCTACCTTCTGCTGCTTTGACCCCCTCCTTAGGTCTAAGTTGCTTCACTCCTTCATTAGTTTCCCCGCATGGCGTCTTGTTCTGCCCTCAGGTGCTTTGGAGAATAGTTTAACTCCCTCTTCTTTGTGGCAACCCCTGAGATATTGGAACACTGCTATCATGTCTCCCCTAGTCCTTCTTTTCTCTAGACTAGCCATACCCAGTTCCTGCAACCCTTCATCATGTGTTTTAGTCTCCAGGCCTTTGACCATCTGGGTTGCTCTTTTCCAAAGTCTCAACATCCTTTTTGGTAACATGGTGACCAAAACTGGTTGCGGTATTCCAGGTGTGGTCTTACTAAGGCTTTACAAAAGGGTACTAATACTTCAAGAGTTGGCTCAGTGGCTAAGATGCTGAGCTTGTCGATCAGAAAGATCGGCAGTTTGGCGGTTTGAATCCCTAGCGCCGCGTAACGGAGTGAGCTCCCGTTACTTGTCCCAGCTTCTGCCAACTTAGCAGTTCGAAAGCAGGTAAAAAATGCAAGTAGAAAAATAGGAACCACCTTTGGTGGGAAGGGAACAGCGTTCTGTGTGCCTTCGGCATTGAGTCATGCCGGCCACATGACCACGGAGATGCCTTCGGATAGCACTGGCACTTCGGCTTTGAAACAGAGATGAGCACCGCCCCCTAGAGTCAGGAACGACTGGCACATATGTGCGAAGGGAACCTTTACCTTACTAATACTTCACACGGTTTTGATTCTGTGCCTCTATTTATACAATCCAGGATTATATTCTCTGCTTTGGCTGCCACCGCACACTGCTGGCTGTTGGGCCATTCAGGGCCCAGGAAATAGGGGATATAAAGATTGGAATAGATTTATTTTTAAATAGTTTCTGAGTTAGTAGTTTCTCTTATGCATGTGGGATGTCTTTCAAATGGACTTTTTTTTTTTAAGCAAATGGCAAGTTTCCTGGGATTTCACTATTGTATTGCGCCAATCATGCTATTCGGGCCATTTCTTATCTTCTTCATCTCATGGGATAACTATTGCTAATTAGAAATGTTTTGCCTATTAAGAGATCCTGGATAGGGACTCTTGCCCTGTGATTTTAAAGCTTATTAATAGAGGTACATTGAATTTGTCTAGAATTGCTGGGTCAGTGAGCTCCTCAAGGAAGAGGCACCACCAGGCAATGCTTGCTTGAAAGGGGCCTACTCCTGGGGTAAAAGTGGCAGTGGCTGAATCCCTGCAAGGTAGCTTAAACTGGGGAAAAAAGCCCCCCTCCCACTAGTCTTGGAAATCCAGATTTTAAAATAGAAATTAAACCTTCAAAAAGCATTAGCACAACAGAAGAGGTGACAGTGACGGGCCTGAAAGAAATGATCAGTACTGATGAGTGTCGATATATTGTTCGCCAAGGAGGCATTGAAATGTGCCACATTTTGGCTCCCAGGATTTTCACATTCAAATTCGGAATAGAGCTGGAAGAGACCTTGGAGGTCTTCTAGTCCAGCCCCTTCTCAAGCAGGAGACTCTATACCTTCCCAGACAAGAGGCTGTCTAGCAATGTTCCCTCTAATTTTTTTTCAGTGTGTGCAGAAAAGTATAGTGTTTGAACCAGAGGTGGGTTCCTATCAGTTCGCACCTATTCGGTAGAACTGGTTCGTCAAATCTACCGAACCGGTTAGAAGAGGTTCCACCAGTGGACCCAGAAAGCAGGCCACACCTACAGAAGAGGTTCCAAAAAATTTTGAAACCCACCACTGCTACACACACACACACACACACACACACACACACAGACTGACACAGAGAGGGGGAGAAAGAGAAAGGAAGGAAGGAAGGAAGGAAGGAAGGAAGGAAGGAAGGAAGGAAGAAAACACATGGCTGGCAAGCCACTCCCACCAGGTCACATGGCCAGCAAGCCACTCCCACAAAGGAAGCCACACCCACAGAGTAGGTTCCAAATTTTTTTGAAACCCACCACTGGTTTGAACGGCACATTTTCATGTCTGAGCACCTGAATTTTTTTCACAGATGTTTCACAGAGCAATTGATTTATAGGATCTGAATTGGAATGGAGAAAAATGGTTTTGTGCATGAGTGTGTGTGTGTGTGTGTGTGTGTGTGCGCGCGCGTTTGAGTGAGCGAGGGATCCGGTAAGGGAACTGTGCCTATTTAGAAAAGAAGGTAAATTATTGCAAACATGATCAGTCGAAGATAAGTATGGGGACAGGTTGGGCGGTAGAGAGAAAGTGATAAAAGAGTAGGAGAGAGGAAGAGAGGAAGAAAAAAGAGGGAAGAGAGACAGAAAGAGACAGAGAAGGAGAGAGAAAGTGACAGAAGAGTGGGAAAGAAGGAGAGAGAAAGAGAGACAAAGAGAAAGGATGAGACAGAAAGAGACAAAGAGGAGAGAGAAGGGAGGAGAGAAAGTGACAGAAGAATGGAAAAGAAAGAGAGAAAGAGAAGATAGACAAAGAGAAAGAGGATGAGAGAGACAGAGAGAGAAGAGAGGAAGAGGAAAGAGGAAGAGAGAACATCTTATTTCAACCCTGAGGTGCAAATATTCTCTTTGATTGGTAATTTTATTTGTCCATTTACTATCCAATACTCTCATTCCTCCTTAAGTTTATCAAGAATTTCCTTCTTTTTATTGAATTTATCACAATACCTTGAGAACAACTTTTTCAGCATAGCTTTACAGCTATTTAAAATATATAGAAATTTAGGTCACGTTTTCAGAACATTAGTCTACTATTTATAAGTCACTAAGTCAAAGAAACAGAATTCAGAAAGTTGGCTTCCCTTTTTGTAATTTCCTATTGCCTGCTTAACTTTTTACCTACATTTTTGATAACTGATATTCACTGTTGACCCAAGAAGCCCATCGTAGAAAGAAACCCTCCGTATGAGCTTTATTTGGTTTCCATGGAATGAAGTTGGTCTTTTTCTCAACCATACAGTAGCATATTCTTTCTAAGGAGGATATAATCAAGATAGTCCATAATTGCCTACCAATCTAACAGTATAGCAATTGACAATCTCTTTATATTTCAACTCTAACTCTTTCAGTCTTAAAGGTTTGGTGAGGAAAAATCCAAAAATTCTTTTAAATAGGAAAAAAAAATGCTTGCACAATTGCATCCATGGAGACATGTATATATTATGCACAACACACAGAGAAATAAACTTAACAAAGTGCTAAGTCTGCCCACCAACTCTCTCTCTCTCTGTCTCTCTCTCTGTCTCTCTCTCTCAAGTATCCCTCCTTCCTTCAGCCCAACACTCTGCAGAGGGTCTCCTCAAGTCTAGGACAGCGAGTCATTTGATGGGAAAGTTGCCTCTTGGAAGGAATGACCCAGATTGGCTTCCGCTTTCGATCTGCCACCCAAAGACCGAACGGAGAAGCAAAGAGGCAGGAGAGACGAAGCAGGAGAGATGTAGCGGGAGCCAATCCGGGTCATTCCTTCCAAGAGGCAACTTCCCATCGAATGACTCGCTGCCCTAGACTTGAGGAGACCCTCTGCAGTCCCTCTCATCTGGCCGGGATGCCAGCGAGAGTGTTGGGCTGAAGGAAGGTGGGATACTCTCTCTCTCTCTCTCTCTCTCTCTCTCTCTCTCTCTCTCTCTCTCTCTCTCTCTCTCTCTCTCTCTCTCCCTCCCTCCCTCCCTCCCTCCCTCCCTCCCTCTCTGGCAAATCTGAGCAGCTGCTGCTGGGAGCCCATCCCATGCCTTCTCCCAACCCCCCCTTCTCTGAGCTACTTACTTTCTGCCTTGTGGATCTAGAACTGATTACTGTCTCCAGGCTGGCTCTCCTCTCCTATTATGGTGGAAGGCGTCTCACAAAAACCACTGCGCGGCAGTTGGAAACTACTGCGCGGTATTTTGTTGCCACATGCGCGGCCGCGTGGCCACGCAGCTTAGAGGGAACAGTGCTGTCTAGTCCCTTCTTTAAAAACCTCCAGTGATGAAAAACCCACAACTTCTTGAAGTTGTTGGTTCTTCACCACTGGAGGTTTTTAAGAAGCGACTGGGCAGTCTGTTCCAGAGCTTCCTGAACACACCACAGAATTTGGATTGGCTAACATCAGGCTAAGCTATAACTGAGTTTGTTATGTTGTTAGTATGTTGCATGTGCTCCCAGACCATGAGGGCTTGTTAAACAAACCAAATCGACAAAAACAGAGCAGGGGGGGGTTGGACTAGAAGACCTCTAAGGTCCCTTCCAACTCTGTTATTCTGTGTCTCGAACCCTGGGTAAAAAGCCTGCCATGCAGAAGGCCCAGCGAAGAGAAGGGAGCATTAATTTTCACAGAAGCCAACTCCACCCCAATCGGCTAGCAAACAGGCAGTCATTAAACTTTCAAGCACAACTCGGTTCTGCCAGAGGAGCTCTCCAAGGTAGTTTGATTTTCCATCCTGCCAAATCTTTTATTTACATCGCGGTAGTGTGCTGGGGAGCGTGTGAGCTCTCCGTCTCAGGTGTTCTATCAACAGCATCTCTCTCTCTCTCTCTCTCTCTCTCTCTCTCTCTCTCTCTCTCTCTCTCTCTCTCTCTCTTCCATTCCCCCTCCTCCCTCCTGCCATTCATCTTTCCCCCCTCTCTCTTTCTCTCTCTTTCTCTCTCTACTTTTTTCATTCCCCCTCCTCCCTCCTGCATTTCCTCTTTCTCCCTCCCTCTCTCTTTCTCTCTCTTTCTCTTTTACTTTTTCCATTCCCCCTCCTCCCTCCTGCCTCTCCTCTTTCTCCCCTCCCCCTCTCTTTTACTTTTTCCATTCCCCCTCCTCCTTCTTCCTTCCTGCCTTCCCTCTTTCTCTCTCTCCCTCCCTCCTCCCCCTCTCTTTCTCTCTCTCTTTTTAACTTTTCCATTCCCCCTCCTCCCTCCCTTCCCTCCTGCCTTTCCTCTTTCTTTCTCTCTCTCTCCCCCTCCCCCCCTCTCTCTTTATTTTTTTCCATTCCCCCTCCTCCCTCCCTCCTGCTTCCCTCTTTCTCTTTCTCTCTCTCTCTTTCTCTCTCTTTTTACTTTTAGCATTCCCCCTCCTCCTTCTTCCTTCCTGCCTTCCCCCTTTCTCTCTCTCCCTCCCTCCTCCCCCTCTCTTTCTCTCTCTCTTTCTCTCATTCTTTTTACTTTTTCCATCCCCCCTCCTCCCTCCTTCCCTCCTGCCTTTCCTCCCTCCCTCTCTCTCTCTCTCTCTCTCTCTCTCTCTCTCTCTCTCTCTCTCTCTCTCTCTCATTCGGTCTTTGTTTTGGTGAGATCTTAATCTCCTGGCAGGGCAAAGCAGGGGAGCCGTTTCCAGCCAGGCTGACGTCAGTGTGGCTCCATCAATTAGCTGGCACTAGGCACTGGGGAAGAGGTGCAGCTGTCGTCCTTCTCCCTGGCGACGGGGTTTCTCACCACGCTAGCTCAGCTTGCTTCAGGGAATTTACTCGAGGTGGCCCTGAGAAGCTCAGCAGCCGTGGCACCTGGGGTTAGCCCTCTCCCTCCCTCCCCAGGTAAAAGCACCTTGTCTCCAACTTCAAGGGATCAGGTGTGCTCGCTCCTCAGTGGGAGCCCAAGGCAATCTAGGCAAGCGAAGAATATCCCTTAGGCCTGAAGGTGTCACTTGTGGTTGTGAACCAAACACCGCAGTCGAAGAGAACTACATTGGAGAACCCAAAGGTGCTTTTTTTTTTTCAAGAGGCAACTGGACTTCCTTGTTTTTCTTTGAAGACCTTTCACTTCTCATCCAAGAAGCTTCTTCAGCTCTGACTTCAGCTCCCATTTCCCACCACCCAGTCAGCTCTGACTGGATGGTGAATGATGGTCATTGACCAGCTGCCTGCAAGGAGTATAAATCCTTCCATTCCCAACCATCCAGTCAGAGCTGAAGAAGCTTCTCGGATGAGGAGCGAAACATCTTCAAAGAAAAAGTCCAGTTGCCTTGAAAAAGCACCTTTGGGACAACTGAGGACACAAACAAACCCCCAAGTGGCCTCAACGACCCTCTAAAAGGATGCAAATGACCAGCTGCCTGCAAGGAATATAAATCCTCCCATTCCCCCACCATCCATTCAGAATTGAAGAAGCTTCTTGGATGGGAAGCGAAACGTCTTCAAAGAAAAAGCACCTTTGGGACAACCATGACCAGGATGACTGAGAATCTCTGTCAATAGATATTTTGGAGAAGTTCAGAGGTGGGTTCGGTGATTGCTCAGGTGGCCTGATTTTCTGGGGTGGAGGTATGTCACATAACACGTGGAATCATAAGGCAGGCTCCATGCAACAGGCTAAGTATTTGAGGGAAAGCTAGACATCACAAACAGTTGCCTCTCTAGGATGCCACACTCGCTCTTCTTAATCCCTCAGGCTCTCCCTTCCCTGTCCCATGATATCACAAACAGTTGCCTCTCTAGGACGCCACACTCACTCTCCTTATTCCCCCAGGCTCTCCCTTCCCTGTCCCATGACATCACAAACAGTTGCCTCTCTAGGACACCACATTCGCTCTCCTTAACAGGTCAGGCATTCCAGAGTTATGCTGAAACACACACACACATATATACACAAACACACACATCCATATACACTCCCCCCCCCTCAGTATTTGTTTCCAAAGGGTAAGTCATCTGTGTACCAAGTGTGGTTGAAATTGCTCAAGGTGTTCCAGAGTTATGTTGAAACATACATACATACATACATACATACATACATACATACATACATACATACATACATCCTTAGATAGATAGGTAGGTAAGTAGGTAGGTAGGTAGGTAGGTAGGTAGGTAGATAGGTAGATAGATAGATAGATAGATAGATAGATAGATAGATAGATAGATAGATACATACATACATACATACATACATACATACATAGACAGACAGACACAGACAGACAGACAGACAGACACTATAGATAGATAGATAGATAGATAGATAGATAGATAGATAGATAGATAGATAGATAGAAAGAAAGATAGTTAGATAAATAGATAGAAGATAGATAGGTAGGTAGGTAGGTAGATAGATAGATAGATAGATAGATAAGATAGATAGATAGATAGATAGATAGATAGATAGATAGATAGATAGATAGTTAGATAAATAGATAGAAGATAGATAGGTAGGTAGGTAGGTAGGTAGGTAGGTAGATAGATAGATAGATAGATAGATAGATAGATAGATAGATAGATAGATAGATAGATAGATAGATAGATAGATTACCTTTTCCTTAAATATCTCTTTAACCGGCTGCTATTTTAAAAAAGGCCATTTCCTCATCTCTGAAAACCCCTTTGGTTTTATTTAATGGGTAGTTGCTACTTTCACGTCGTTTTCATTACTTGTTCGTTTTATCACATATAGTTTTCTTTTACGTCACGTTGTTTCACCAGTTGCTGTAAACAATCCTAGTTTCGCTTGAACAGTGGTTTAAAAGCTCCTCATTAAATGCCTATCCATTGTGAAAAATCCATCCATAATCAGAGATGGAAGGTGGCTGAGCACAAGACAGTGGAGAGTAAAATCATTCTTTTGCTGCCCTGCTTAGGGGTCACCCAGAGATTTGGGTTGGGCAAACAAAACTTCCTCCAATTTCCTCCACTCCAGCAGGGTTGTACGATTCTCAGTCCTTACCTATATTTATCCCTTTCCCCCCTTTTTCAACCCATCGCAGAGATGATGCTTGAGCATCACATGCTCGACACACCGTAGTCATGCCATGGTGCAATTAGGTAATTTTAGACTCGGGAACTGATTATCTTATGCCCTCTGTTTCTCCGGAGACGTTAATTATTCCGAGGCATATTTATTTCTCCCCCAAACAAATAGGATTCAATCTGGGTCAGTCACCGGGACCAGAGGTCTTCTGAGGTTTTGGACCTATGCTGGAGACCATCCTCAGGGAACCTCGCTAGACTAGTGAAGAGAAGGGCCAGAGGTGACAGGATAGCAATATTTGAGGGGCTGCTACAGAGACGTGGGGGAGGGGGAGCAACCTATTTTCCAAAGCACCTGAAAAACAAGGAACAATGGATGGAAACTGTTCAAGGGGAGATTTAACCTAGAAATAAGGAGACATTTTTTTGACAATGAGAGCAATCAATCAGTGGAACAACTTGCCTTCAGAGCTTATGGGTGCTTCATCACTGGAGGCTTTCAAGAAGACAGCCACTTGGTCAGAAATGGTATAGGGTCTCCTGCTTGTGCAGGGGATCAGACTAGAAGACCTACAAGGTTCCTTCCAACTCTAAGTTAAATTCTAAGTTATACTTCTCTCTAGCAGAATGTGTGCTTTGGGCTATTCTATGCATAGTATTTGCTACTAAGATTGTTGGCTGAGCAGGGACAAAAATAGCTAGGGAAATCATTGTAGCCTGGGAAATGGGCCTCTGTCAGTCAACAGGAGGGCTGATTTACCAGCTGCTTATCATGTACTTAGGAACACAAGGAAACAACAGCTAACAACTTAATAGCCAGCCATCAACACCCCAATCAACAAATAAAAAGCCACACACAACTAGGCACCACATAAACACTACACACAGAGTAGCCCAAAGGACAAATTCTGCTTGAGAGAAATTTCCTGAGGATGGGCTCCAGCACAAGTCTGAAAGCTTGGAAGACTAAATTTCTGGTCCTGGTGAATGATCTAGATTGGATCCTGCAACATTATTCTGGGATATGTATATTTGATAAGCTGCCTGGGACAGCCAAGGAAAATCAGCAAAACCATAAAAAAGCAAAAGTTAGAATATTTCAGGCATGGGATGCGACACCCAGAAAAATATGCCATCCTTCACTTAATCCTCTCCAAGGAAAGATTGAAGGCAAATGAGATCCAGGCAGAAGAAGAACATCATGGCTTCAAAATCTAAGGAACCGGTTTGGGCAAAACTCAACAGTTTTGTTGGCTTTTTGTTTTTCCTTGAAACTCCATTAAATTAAATGTTTGTTTGTTATACCGTATTTTTCGGAGTATAAGACGCACCAAGGTTTTGAAGAGGTAAATTAAAAAAAGTTTTTGCACTCTGCAAACCTCCCAAAAATGGGCCGTTTTTCTCAAAAACAGGCCCATTTTTTTCTTTTCAAAAAAAGGGCTTGAATAGCCTGTAGGAGGCTTGTAGTGCTCCTGGAAAGTGGGCTGGGGCAAAAAATGAGCAAAAAATGGCCCGTTTTTCTTGAAAATGGGCCTGTTTTGTTGTAAAAAAAAGGGCATGGATAGCCTTTAGGAGGCTTATAGAGTGATGCTGGGGGCTGGGGGCGGGAGCAAAATTGAGCAAAAAATGACCTGTTTTTCACTCATTTCTGCCTTCCCCCAGCCCCCAGGAGCACTTTGCAAGGCTCCTAAAGGCTATGCATGGCCATTTTGGTGAAGGGGGCGGGGTTTCAGGAGGCAAAAAATGGTGTATTCAGTGTATAAGACGCATCCAGGTTTTCAGCCTCTTTTTTGAGGGAAAAAGTTGTGTCATACTCTGAAAAATACGGTAATTTTACATCGGCACCAAAACAATTCTGTTCATAATCCATTCCCTTAACCCAGAGGTCAGCAACCCCTGGCTCTGGAGCTGCATGTGGCTCTTTCATCCCTCTGCTGCGGCTCCTGGTTGCCGGTTGGCTCCACAATTGATAGGGCTTTTGATTAGGACAGGGAGAGGAAAAATGATGCCGCGCTAGGAGGAGACTGTGGTGGGGTAACCAGACTTCCGGTCAGCTCCAGAATTGAATGGTGGGTTTCTGGTTAGGATCTTTGTGGCTCTTTTAGTGTTTAAGGTTGCCGACCCTTGCCCTTAACCAAATAACCAATCTCGTTTTGCAAACTGCCTTGCGAAGGCCATTTGCGTTGAAAAATGGGATCTACTGAAATTTATCAACAAGCCTTTTTTTGGGGGGGAGAAAAAATTATATTTATAAATCCACTCTCTACTTTGCTGGTGAAGTGTGATAAGCAGATTGTGTGAATAAGGCTTAGGTATCTGATGGAGGAGGACTGTCAGGTGCGTGAAAAAAAATAACCTCTCGCTAAATATAAATGGAAATAGAATTGAGAAAGCTGATAAATAAGACAAATGGAAATTAAATTTACAAGGGCCTCCGTTCTCATTGGACCCTTGCAGGCACTACATACCCGCTGATACATAATTTGGAGTCTGTTAACCTCCATGCCCTGCTTAATTTTGTCGTTTTTCTAAAAGACTTGTTTTAATTTAAAAGAAATAATTGGGAAGCTAGAACAGAGCCAAGCGAACTGCCAGCCTCAAGCATAAAACATGTATTTCTCATTATGTTTCCGGAGCTGGCTTATATTTTGTACACATTTCTTTAAAATAATTCTGATAGTGTGCAATTCAGTTGTGCTTACAAGTGTGCCCAGCACCTTCATCTCTCAGGAAAGAGGCAGGAACTGAATTGGAGAGCCAGTTTGGGGTAGCGGCGAAGGGGCGAGCCTAGAAACCAAGTGACTTTGAGTTCTAGTTCCACCTTAGCTACGAATGGTGGCTGGGTGGCTTAGTTTAGTGCCAATCCTTCTCTCTCAACCCAGCCTAACTCATGGGGTGATTGTTGTGGGGAAAATAGGAAGAAGAAGGACTATTGTGTATCTTTGCTGCTTTGAGTAATGTATAAAGGTAAAGGTTCCTCTCGCACACATGTGCTAGTCGTTTCTGACTCTAGGGGGCAGTGCTCATCTCTGTTTCTAAGCCGAAGAGCCAGCGCTGTCCAAAGGCGTCTCCGTGGTCATGTGGCCGGCATGACTAAACACCGAAGGAGCACGGACCGCTGTTCCCTTCCCACCAAAGGTGGTTCCTATTTTTCTACTTGCATTTTTTACGTGCTTTCGAACTGCTAGGTTGGCAGAAGCTGGGACAAGTAACAGGAGCTCACTCTGTTACGCGGCGCTAGGGATTCGAACCGCTAAACTGCTGATCTTTCTGATTGACAAGCTCAGCGTCTGAGCCACTGAACCATTGCGTCCTTTATCATACATAACACTGGGGTGTCAAACTCAAGGCCTGGGGGCTGGATCCGGCCCACAAGGTGCTTAAATCTAGCCTGTGGGGTTGGCCTGGAAATATCAAAAGACCAGCCCACAGTGCCTCTGCCAGTTTTTAGCCAGCAGAGCTGCTGGAGGCCGGGGAGGCCAAAAACGGGCCACATGGGGAACCGTTTTCACCCCTCCTTCGGCCAGCAGAGTGCTGCAGGAGGCCATTGAGGGCAAAAACGAGGTGCAAGGCACCGTTTTGGTCAGCAGGGTGCTGCAGGAAGTGTCCCTCCCATCTCCCCTTGCTACTCACTTCAGCGGCCCACAGAGGAGAACTACAATGCAGCTCCAGCCCTCGAAGAAATCCAGTTTGACACCCCTGGCATAAAGCAATAAAGATGGGGTAAAAATCTAATACTTTGGCAGAGGTCAAGTGAGAAGAATTGAAGTCCTCCCTCAGCCAAGGGAGAGACTGGCTGCTGGACTTTTGGATCAGGCCCTTCCTCTGAAGGCGACTTCCAAGTGGTCCATTGGAAAAAGTGCTGGACCAGGACTGGGGAATCTCAGGTTCTGGTCCGTCTTTGGGCCTGGGAGCTCTCTGGGACGTCTCTGTCAGCCTCAGAACCAATGTGATGGTGAATCAGTGGTTGGATTCAATTTTCTTCACTACCGGTTCTGTGGGCATGGCTTGGTGGGTGTGGTAGGGGAAGGATACTGTAAAATCTCCATTCCCTCCCCACTCCAGGGGAAGGATGCTGCAAAATCTCCATTCCATTCCCATTCCAGGGGAAGGATACTGCAAAATCTCCATTCCCTTCCCATTCCAGGGGAAGGATGCTGCAAAATCTGCATTCCCTCCCCACTCCAGGGGAAGGATACTGCAAAATCCCCATTCCCTCCGTACTCCAGGGGAAGGAAACTGCAAAATCCCCATTCCCTCCGTACTCCAGGGGAAGGATACTTTAAAATCTCACTTCCCATGGGGGCGGGGCCAATGAGAGGTGGTATTTACTGCTTCTCCGAACTACTCAAAGTTTCCGCTACCGGTTCTCCAGAACTAGTCAGAACCTGCTGAATGCCACCTCTGGGGTGAAGGTGTTAGAACCAGGTCCTAGTCCCCCCTCAGCCACAGAAGCGTCTGGAGGACTGAGGGCCAGTCCCTCTCTCTCAGCCCAAGAGGCAGAATGGTTCAGTGGTAACCTGTTGAGCTAGGAGCAGAAATGTTCCCACGCTCTAATGAGCAGTAGGAATAACCTTGAGGTACAGATGCAACCAAGGCAATGGTTGACATCTGAATCTGGGGCAGAACTATGAGTCAGGCAGGTCTCAGATGTGACTCTCGCCAGTTCTCATTGGTGGGAGTGGTTTGGCCGGTGGGCGGGGAGCAATAGCAATAGCAGTTAGACTTATATACCGCTTCATATGGCTTTCAGCCCTCTCTAAGCAGTTTACAGAGTCACCATATTGCCCGCAACAACAATCCTGGTCCTCATTTTACCCACCTCGGAAGGATGGAAGGTTGAGTCAACCCTGAGCCGGTGAGATTTGAACAGCCGAACTGCAGAACTGCAGTCAGCTGAAGTAGCCTGCAGTGCCGCATTTAACCACTGCGCCACCTCGGCTCTTATTCAGCATATTCAGACTTGCAAGATTTTGCCACTGCAATTTCATAAAGGCGGCAGTATTTTCATTCATGACTTTGGACTCCTAGTCAGATCTTTGACCCGCTCCCTCGGGCTCAGCCTAGTCGTCTACCACAACTGAGCTTGTTGACTGGCAAGCTGACAGCCTGGCTTCGAGGCCCAGCGCCGCACGATGGGGTGAGCTCCTGTTACTTTGCCCAGCTCCTTCCAGCCTAGCCGCTCAAAGGCATGCAAATGCAAGTAGATCAATAGGTACCACTTCGGTGGGATAGCAACAGTGCCCCTCTGGCATATGGTCATGCTGGCCACATGACCACTGAAGCATCTTCAGACAACGCTGGCTCCCCCAGCTAAGAAACAGAGATGAGCAGTGTCCCCTAGAGTCAGACACAACTAGACAGGGGAAACCTTGAGCTTTATATACATATACACTTGCACACATACACACACGCAATGTTGGCTACCCACATAGGAGACAGTGAGAGGGAAATGCAGGAAATGTGGGTTGGGGTGGCAGGGAATCTCCCTCATTAATCGTGGCTTCTCCCTTAACCATCTCTCTCTCTCTCTCTCTCTCTCTCTCTCTCTCTCTCTCTCTCTCTCTCTCTCTCTCTCTCTCTCTCTCTCTCTCTCTCTCTCTCTCTCTCTCCCCCTCCCTCTCCCTCCCTCCCCTTCTCTCCCCTTCTCTCTCCCTCCCTCTCCTCTCTCTCTACTTCTTTCTCTCTCCACTTCTCTCTCCTTCTCTCTCTCTCCCTCTTTCCTTCTCACTCTCGCTCTCCTTCTCTCTCTCTCCACTTCTATTTCTTTGTCTCTCTCTCTCCTGTCTCCCTTCTCTCTCTCTCTCTCTCTCCCTCTCTCCCTCCCTCCCTCCCTCTATCCCCTTCTCTCTCCCTCCCTCTTTCCTTCTCTCTCTCCTTCTCTCTCTCTCCTGTCTCTCTCTCCTGTCTCCACTCTCTCTCCCTCCCTCTCTCCTTCTCTCCCTCCTTCTCTCTCTCCCTCCTTCTCTCTCTCTCTCCACTTCTATCTCCTCTCTCTCCTGTCTCTCTCCTGTCTCTCTTCTCTCTCTCCCTCTCTCTTGCCTCTCTCTCATTCTCTCTCATCCCTCCTGTCTCTCTCCTTCTCTCTCTCTCTTTTCTTCTCTCTCTCTCTCTCTGTCTCTTTCCTTCTCTCTCTTTCTCTCTCTCCTTCTCTTTCCAGAGTAAGCTGGTGAAATACTTCAGCCGTCAACTCTCCTGCAAAAAGAAGGTGTCCCTGCAGGAGCGAAATGCCAAGCTGGAGGGCTTCCCGCAGCTCTGGCACTGGTTTCGCATTGTCAACATCCGCAAGGAGGTCATGGAGGTGAGCGAGGCCTGAATGGCAGCAGTTATTGGTTCCCTTCGACACTATTGCTTCCTGTTGGTCTCCTTGTCCCCTTCCTGCCCCCATCAGTCCGTCATTACAAAACTCCCTGAATCTGCCAGCTAGGATTGTATTCTCGCACTTCATTTCTTTTGAGGGGTCTTTGGTGCTCTCTGAGCTCGATTGTTCTCTTGAGGCTGTTTCTTCATCCAACTAGGTACTTGCCCAGCACTGGTGATGTTATGTAATTTGGGTAATGAAATATCTGCAAGGAAACAACCAAGCTCAGAGCACAAAGGACCCCATTGTCCCCCCCCAACTCCTCCTCCTCCTCCTGCTCTCCTCACACTCAACTCTCTTCTAGCACCAATGATATTTACCCAGTCTCATTACAAAACATCTACAAGAAACCACCAACCTCAGAGGGCACCACGGACCCCACAGTCCGTCCCTCCTCTTCCTCTGCTCTCCACACACCCAACTCCCTTCTGTCACTGATGATGTTCCTTAGTTGAGCAATGAAACGTCTGCAAGAAAACAACCAAGCTCAGAGAGCGCTAAGGACTCTATGGTCCTCCTCCTCCTCCTCCTCCTCCTCCTCCTCCTCCTCCTCCTCCTCCTCCTCCTCCTCGAAAACTCCACTCCCTCCTTTCTGCCATCTTTATTACATGGGGCTGCCCTTGAAGACTACTGTAGGAAAAAGAGTGGCAGGACCTGGGGGCAGAGTCAAAAGAGAAAGCACCTTAGAATCCCTACATAGCCACAAGCAAACTAAGTCCAACCTCCCTTGAATCCCATTAATCCAGGGGTCGGCAACCTCAAACACTCAAAGAGCCACAAAGGTCCTAAGTGGAAGCCCCCCGTTCAATTCTGGAGCCGACCGGAAGTCCGGTTTCCCCACCATAGAGTCTCCTTGTAGTGCGGCATCCTTTTTCCGCTACCTGTCCTAACCGAAAGTCCTATCAATTATGGAGCTGACCAGAAAACCCCGCCCATTGCCATCACATCTCCACCTGCTCCGCCCTGCTTCACCCCTCCCAAAACCGGAAGCTCCTCTCAAAATTGTGGTGCCGACTGGCGACAGGGAGCCACGGCAGAGGGATGAAAGAGCCACATGCAGCTCCAAAGCTGCAGGTTGCTGACCCCTGCGTTAATCCTTATCTGACTCCAAGTAAGTGCTAAGCTTGAGGAGTTTAAGGTCTGTGCCAAAGATCTTGTCCACACAAGAAGGTCTCATTAAATTGATTTATTGCCACTCACGCCTATGCACAGGAGTCACAGGTTTAGAAATACGAAATATAAACAAATAAACAGATAATATAATAACATTCCTGTTAACTGTTTACCCATGTTTTAATGATAAAGCAACACTTATTGCTTTGATTGTTGTAAACCTCTGTAATGCTTGATTGTGGCAGTGTACAGAAATGATACAGAGACACGAATCCATGCAGGCATAAAAAGGCTCCTTTGGAGCATTCCTGATGTCAATTGATTACTTCCCAGAATATAATTGGGGAGGGGCAGAGAGAAGAATAGCATGGGCCATCTCAGACAAGAATGAAAAATGCTTTTATTTAAACCGACCACCTATATAAAACTATTCAGTACATTTCATGGATATTCCCCATATATTGAGCCTGATTTCTCTTAGGCCACAATAAAAATTGCAGTTCTCCACTTTTCAGATGTTTATGGGCTCTTTGCAACTCTGGATACATTTTTAGGTTCTTTTTTTTTCTGGCAGGGAAAGGAGAAAGTCTTTAAATTGTGTTTTTTTTTTCAGTGCATGATTTCAACAGAAACACAAGAGGGCAGCAGTGCTCTATCTTACTGAACATTTCATTGGGGGGGGGGCAAAGAGAGACAGAGACAGACAGAGACAGAGATGAAGACAGAGAGACACAGAGAGAGAGACACAGAGAGAGAGAGACACACAGAGAGAGACTGACATACAGAGAGAGAGAGACAGAGACAGAGAGAGACACACAGAGAGAGACACACACAGAGAGACAGAGAGACAAAGAGAGAGAGACAGACACACACACATAGATAGGGACTGACAGAGAGAGAGAGACTGACACACACAGAGAGAGACAGAGAGACAAACACAGAGAGAGAGAGACAACAGAGAGACAGAGAGACACACATAGAGAGAGATATACACAGAGACAGACAGAGAGAGACAACAGAGAGAGACAACAGAGAGAGAGACAGAGAGACACACACATAGAGAGAGAGACAGAGGGGGACAGAGGGGGACAGAGAGAGTGGGGGACAGAGAGACACACAGAGAGAATGCCAGAGAGAGACAGAGAGAGAGACAGAGAGACAGACAGACAGACAAATTTTACAGCTGCAAATGAGGGATTTGCATTGTGATGTTCATCATCATAAAAATTGCTTGTACAAATGATACGAGGAAGAACAATCTAGTGAGTAAAATTGTGTGCTTATTACTAAAATTACGTCTTCTCCCTATCTAAAATCTAATATTCTGCCTTCTGCAATTTCTCGAGTTTTCTTCTGTAATGAAAAGAATCTTCTGTAACTGAGAATTCCCTTTTGCATTTCCCCTGGTGGTTCTTTTAGAGCTGGCTTTAGAGGTGACAAAATGGGGCAGCAAGTATACGCATAATCCTCAAATTATGACTGCAGTTGAGCCCGAAATGTATGTTCCTAAGTGAGAAATCTGTGGAGTGAGTTTTGCCCTGTTTTACGACTTTTCTGCCCCCTTTTGTTAAGTGAATCATTGCAGTTGTTAAATTAGCAACACGGTTGTTAAGTGAATCTGGTTGACTCAGATTCCACATTGACTCAGCTTGTCAGGAGGTCGCAAAAGGGGATCACGTCACCCCGGAGACACTGCAACCGTCATAAATATGAGCCAGCTGCCAAGTGTCTGAACATCAATCCTGTGACCATGGGGATGCTACAATGGTAATAGGTGTGAAAAATGGGCCTAGGTGGCTTTTTTCAGTGCTGTCATAACTTGGAACGGTCACTTTGAACGGCTGTAAGTCGAGGACCACCTGTACCAATAGCAGTGTCCCATGTTGCAACCTTGTTTTGCAGGACTCTTTTTCATGCATTGACATTCCTCCCAGGGACACGTTTTAGCTGGCCACCCCCCTTTGTATTTCTATTTGTATTTATTAGTTTGTCAAATGTGTACAAGATAGCAGGTATAAATATAAATGTTAAGTAAGCTCCCCGTTGGGAGAACATTCAGAGAAGTGTTGTGAGAGTTGTGTTGGAGAACACACAAACCAGCATACAGAGACACAGCAGTTTAAATAGGCTTTTACTTTCTTGAAAATAGAGGTATCGGAGTACATCAAACAGTCCAAATCATACATGGTTAAGACAGTCAGTCATCAATGTCTTTCAGTTAAGGGATAATCCAAATAACATAGTCCAGTATCATATAATCAAAGTTTGCTAGCAGTTGCAAAAACTTACAATAGCACTTTCTAACAGCCAGCTTCCAAAACACTCAGATCAGATCAGCCCAGCATCTAACGAACAGAGAGCTAACAGTCATTCTGGCTCCCTCTTATGGCTGATTGAGGAAAACAGCAACCAATCACATTTTAGAGTATGATTTAAAGAAACAGGTATAGCATTGCTATATGATTTATATATTGCCAACCCAACTGTTAGATTATATTCCTAACAATAAACATGGACATGGATGAAAGAAAGGAGTACAAATAAATGGGGACAGTAGGACAGGGACGGTAGGCACGCTGGTGCACTTATGCATGACTCTTTTACGGACCTCTTAGGAATAGGGTTGAGTCCACGGTAGACAGTTTAAAGGTTGAAGCTATGGGGAGGGTTTGAGGCTGTAACAACAGAGTCAGGTAGAGCATTCCAGGCGTTGACCGCTCTGTTGCTGAAGTCGTATTTTCTGCAATCGAGATTGGAGCAGTTTACCTTGAGTTTGTATCTATTATTTGCCTGTGTATTATTGCGGTTGAAGCTGAAGAAGTTGTTGACAGGTAGGACGTTGTAGCAGACAATTTTGTGTACTGTGCTTAGGTCAGACCGAAGGCGGCGCAGTTCCAGGTTGTCCAAGCCCCAAATTTCAAGCCTGGTGGCGTAAGGGATTCTGTTGTGAGCAGAGGAGCGGAGGACTCCTCTCGTGCCTTCCGTTGCTAACTTCTCTAACCGCTGAAATCTCCTTCTTGTTCTTTCTCTCTCTCTCTTCCTCTAGCAAATCTCCTCCGGGCAACTGAGTCTGGAAGACCTCTTAGAGATGTCAGACGAGCAGGTCTGCAAGACGGTGGAGAAATTTGGGGCGAACTGGGAAGAATGTGCCCGACTCAACGCCTCTCTCTCCTGTCTCCGGAACGTGTATAAGTCAGGTGCGGGAGCCCAGATTTCTCTTCTTCTGGTTGGCGGTGGGCGAGGGTTGGTTCAGTCTCACGTTTCTCCTGGGGAAAACACAAACCATAGAATAGCAGGGCCAGAAGGGACCTTGGAGGTCTTGTGGTCTAACCCCCTGCCCATGGCAGGAGATCCTATACCATTCCAGACAAATGGCTGTCCAGTCTCTTCTTGAGACTACTGTCCACACAGGTAGCTTAGAAATGAGAAAGTCTTTAGTCCGAATGCTTTATGCCATCTCCACAGTTAATATTTTATCTCTATCTGAAGAGGCTCCCACATTTGAATTCTTTTTTTCTCTCAAATTTTTTCTTTTATTTTTAAACATTAAAAAAACATTAAAAAAATTCTCATCAATTACATACAGCAGAAGTGTTTTTGTGTCCATATTCTCAATTACATATACATATACAATCACAGATTTTCCATCTAATATAACTAAATACCTCACTTCATTGTACAACATATATGCAATTATGATTAATATTTTTTCCCAATAAACCTAATTCGCTTACATTCTTGATTGTCTGCTTAATAACAATATACCTTTATATATTCACTTATCCCATTCTGAATATTTTTACAATATAAAAAAAAATTACCCACTGTTTATATTTGTATATCACTATTTTAAATTATGTATAATCCCACCAATCATGCTTATGTTCATTATTGTCCTTGTACGTCATACATTCAAACAAAGAAGTTATTCCTTCATTTTTCAGCAAGGTATTCTAAATATTCACTTCATATATATATATATACCAATTTTTGATTACTTCCTTATTTGAATTCTTATTTTGGAGTATCTCGGGTCAGGCTGGGTTACAAATTCACAACTTCTGTTCCCCATTGATCTCCATTTTTCTCTCTCTTTTTTTTTTTTAATAACTCTCTTTTAAAAAAATTCTGCCTTGTTTTTTTAACGATCTCCAAATCTAGGCTGGGATCAACCATAAACCCCAGACAACAGAAACAGCCTAGTTGGTTTGTTATGGGGATAGCTATCCCAGCTATCTGTGTTCTGACCTAGGCTTCCCGATAAAGCATAAATCACACACTTAGTCCCAAAAGCCCTCTTTTTATTTAAATGGCTGTGAATTATGTCCATTCACAGCACACAATGATTCACAAACAGTCTGGGAAGAGTCCGACAGATGTCTGCCACAGTCTTTTAGGGTAACACTGATAAGCACCCAACTTTATCTCCCTTGAAATGCTGCCAGAGACCGAATTGCCAATTAGTTTTGCAAGGCCAAATGGAGCACAGAGTCAAACGGAGCTTCTCAGAGTTTGAACCGACCAAAATGAACAAAGTTGCTTCCTGCGAAGGTTCACGTCTGTTTGCTCCTCTTTGATGTCTTACGGGAGGGGGCCAATCATCGCCAAGCCTTACTCCCGAGTTGTCCCTTTTGTCTTAACTGTTCTTGCCTTCTGGCAGCTCTGCACATGCGGACACTGGGAACAGGCTCCTCCTGTTCCTCTGCCTTGCTGATGTCTGACTCTGGAGGCTCTGGAGGCAGCACATAACTCCCAGATGGCCCTGCCCCCCTCTCTGCCTCCGACGCGGAGCCCTCGTCCGAGCGTTCCCCATACTCCAGTAATGGCCCATGTTCCTCCCCAACCTCCTCACTGTCCGAATCTACTGCCAGATCCGCTGGCCACTGATGGGGCCACAACAATCTGGAGCATTTACCATTGGCTCCTGTGGCTCGGTCTATCCTGGCACGTGATGTATTTGTTGGGAAAGGATCTGCTCTGGTAGGAAGGAGAAAAAAGGAGAAAGAAATCTCACAAGGAGATTAAAAGATATGAGGGAACATATGAAACAAACAGAGGCTAAAACATATGAAGAAAGGTTGTGGGATTTATATATATATATATATATATATAGATAGATAGATAGATAGATAGATAGATAGATAGATAGATAGATAGATAGATAGATAGATAGATAGATAGATAGAGATAGAGATAGAGATAGAGATATAGAGATATAGAGATATAGAGATATAGAGATATAGATAGATAGATAGATAGATAGATAGATAGATAGATAGATAGATAGATATAGATAGATAGATATGTGTGTGTGTGTGTGTGTGTGTGTGTGTGTGTGTGTTTTATTTGTGCTGATAAATAAATAAAGGGAGATTAGTATAGATCTATTTCAAGCTATTTAGCTCTCATCAGCTAGCCATACCCTTACTGGGATTTGAACTTATCCGTTATCAGCGAAGCCAGGGTGAAAGGTATCTATTAGATTTTTACACAGATTTTTTCGCTGATAACGGATAAGAGCCTGTGGCCTAATGGCTAAGATGTGTGCCTAGTATGTAATATAGCCCAGGTTCAAATCCCAGTAAGGGTATGGCTAGCTGATGAGAGCTAAATAGCTTGAAATAGATCTATACTAGTCTCCCTTTATTTATTTATCAGCACAAATAATAAAAAAGCCACAAATATAACAAAGGCAACAGTAAAAATATTGGGTTTCTGTCGTGATGGACTCTTGTGACGAGCCGATTGACAGATGATGGAAGCAGTTAGCTTTCTCCCATAATTGGGGCTTACCAGGGGTTGTAAAATTCTAATATATATATATATATATATATATATATATATATATATATATATATATATATATATGTGTGTGTGTGTGTGTGTGTGTGTGTGTGTGTGTGTGTGTGTGTGTGTGTGTGTGTGTGTGTTATTTGTGCTGATAAATAAATAAAGGGAGACTAGTATAGATCTATTTCAAGCTATTTAGCTCTCATCAGCTAGCCATACCCTTACTGGGATTCGAACCTGTGCTGTATTGCATCTTAGGCAAACGTCTTAGCCATTATGCCACAGGTCTCCTCCTTATCAGCTGAATTTGCCGATGGTAGAGATATATATATATCCTTCTGTACAACATTTCCACCTCAGTATACATCCATTGTAAATGTACTTCTCCCCCCTTATTTCAGTTCCACTTTGTCTATACATATGATACTATTATATACATTCCTTAATTTACAATCCTTCATTCCATTTATACATGTTTCTTCATCTCTACCTATACATTGCTAATTTCTAACTCCTGTGTCTTCTTCATTTAGTCTTTCTTGAAGCTTTACACCTGTCTTCTAGCCATTTGTACCCCTCGTTCCATATCATATAATACTGTTTCCTCCTTTTCTTTTATTTCCTTTGTAAATTTGTCCATCTCTGCACACTCTAACCCTTTCGTTATCACATTCCCCTCTATTGGTATATTATTATTCTTCCAATTTTGTGCCTACGTTAGTTTCGATTCAAGCCTTTTCTTAATGTATGTTACAAGTCCTCATTCCCCCCCCCCTGTTGCGTTAATTATACATATATCTTCCCTAACTTTGGGCTTTCTAATAATTTGCTATATTGTTTTTTGATGTGTACCTCCTGGGATGTGTCTAGTCATTGCAGTTTTAGCTTCACATGGTTGCTAAATAATTAGTTGCAAATTGAGGACTACCTGTTGTAGGTACTACCTGATCAACATGGTCCATTCCTCCCCCCCCCTCTGGCTCTTAACTGATAATTTGCCGATGGTGGAGATTGCTGCGGAAAATAAAACTGAGGTTGCCTAGCAACATCAGGGCAATTTTACGGCATTCGGGAAGGGGCTGGATTTTTTTCCAGTTGTAGGTATCTATGTCTCTTCTCTGCTTCTGACCTCTTGGACCTTCTGTGGCTCCCTGAAGGAGTGTAGAGAACAGCAGCCCATAAATAATCCAAAGAATTTAAGACCGGAATCTGTCAGGAAAAACAATCAGGAGTTTTCTTCCCACCTGACGGGGAGCTCAGTGGTTTCGAAATCCTAGCAGGCCTCCTGGGAAACAACAGGAGAAGTTAGGGCAACAAGATGAGAAGAGAACCGAGACCACCCTCCACTGAATAGAACAAAACAGAACATAGAATATAAAATAGAATACTATAGAATATAATATAGAATATAATATAGAATATAATATAGAATATAATATAGAATAGAATATAGAATAGAATAGAATATAGAATAGAATATAGAACAGAACAGAACATAGAATAGAATATAGAATAGAATATAGAACAGAAGAGAACATAGAATAGAATAGAATAGAATATAGAACAGAATATAGAATAGAATATAGAATAGAATATAGAATAGAATAGAATAGAATAGAATACAGAATAGAACAGAACATAGAATAGAATATAGAATAGAATATAGAACAGAAGAGAACATAGAATAGAATAGAATAGAATATAGAACAGAATATAGAATAGAATATAGAATAGAATATAGAATAGAATAGAATACAGAATAGAACAGAACATAGAATAGAATAGAGAATAGAGAATAGAGAATAGAGAATAGAGAATAGAGAATAGAGAATAGAGAATAGAGAATAGAGAATAGAGAATAGAGAATAGAGAATAGAGAATAGAGAATAGAGAATAGAGAATAGAGAATAGAACAGAACATAGAATAGAATAGAATATAGAATAGAATATAGACTAGAATAGAATAATAGAGTTGAAAGCAACCTTGGAGGTCTTCTAGTCCAACCGCCTGTTCAGGCAGGAAACCCTACACCACTTCAAACAAATGGATATCCAAATGGATATTAAAAGCTTCCAGTGTTGGAGCACTCAAAACCTCTGGAGGCAACTTCTGTTCCATTGGTTGACTGTTCCAACTGTCAGGAAATTTCTCCTTGATTCCAGGTTGGGTCTCTCCTTGATTAGTTTCCACCCTTTGCTTCTTGTTCTGCCTTCAGGTGCCTTGGAGAACAGGTGGACCTCTTCTTCTCCGTGGCGGCCCCTCAATGACTGGGAGGCTGCCCTCATGTCACCCTTGGTTCTTCTCTTCCTGAGGCTAGGCTTGACTTAGACCTTTTTTTTTGGACCCGGTCCAAAGAGGTAAATCACAACCAGACAAGCCACATTGCAGGCCCCATGCACCTGATGAAGTGACCTTCTGGATCATCTATCTTTTAATAAAAATTGTTCACCTGGAAAGGTTCTGATTTATGGCAAACCAAATCGCTTTGCAGCCATTAGACCCTTGCTGGTTTTGTGTCTTTCGAACAGTAGAGGGCGCTATAGGACAACTGAAATTCAGAGGAACTGCAATTTACCGTAAATAAGACATATATTTTGTACAGATAGTTAGCTACATAAATAGATAATAGAGAGAAATAGAAATAGATAGATAGATAGATAGATAGATAGATAGATAGATGATAGATAAGTATATAGATAGATAAATAGATAGATTGATTGATAGATGATAGATTGATACATAGACTGATAGATGATCGAGAGAAAGAAAGATGATAGATAAGTAGATAGATAGATAGATAGATAGATAGATAGATGATAGATAGATAGATGTAGATGATAGATGATAGATGATAGATGATAGATGATAGATGATAGATGATAGATGATAGATGACAGATAAATGATTGATGGATTGATAGATGATAGAAAGAGATAGATAGATAGATAGATAGATAGATAGATGGATGGATGGATGGAATGGATGGATGGATGGATGGATGGATGGAATGGATGGATAGATAGATAGATAGATAGATAGATAGATAGATAGATAGATAGATTGATTGATTTCATGAAAAGAAAAGATTCTGGGTTGTATGGTAGACTTTCAATTCAATTGGTTTCTGTCCACCAGGAACCTTAAGTTGATCGGTTCACCACAAAACCGCGCTCAACTAAACCTCGCCCGACTACCGCGTCGCTGACATCATCAACAGGGCGACAACAGCGCGGAGACAGAAGCACGCTGTAAACCCTAAACCTAAAATTAACCCCTAAACCTAAACCTAACCCCCCTAAACCTAATCCTAAACCTAACACTAACCCTAATCCTAAAACCTAACACTAAACCTAACCCTAAACCTAACCCTTAACTAACCCTTAACCAAACCCTAAACCTAATCCTAACCCTTAACCTAACCCTAAACCTAACCCTAACCCTTAACCTAACCCTAAACCTAACCCTAAACCTAACCCTTACCTTAAGTTGAATCGGTTTGCTTTCAAAGTGCTATTTAAAGCGCCCTTCTTTCTCCGCGCTGGCTGTTGTCGCCCTGTTGATGATGTCAGCGACGCGGTTTAATCGGGCGCGGTTTAGTCGAGCGCGGTTTTGATGGGTCACGAGTTGATCGACTGATTACGTTCCACCAAGTTCCTGTTGATTTTTAGTGACCGCATAGATATTCTCCATGATGATCTGTCACTAACTGGGTCTTCAGACAACCAGTGCACTCATGGTGACTGTAATTGAATCCATCCCTCTTGGTGCTGGTCATTTTCTCCTACTCTTTCCTTCCGTCTTTCTCAGAGTCTTTACATCCTGGTCTTTGCATCATGTGTCCAAAGTAGGAAGATTTGAGCCCCGGCGATTCGTGTCCTGAGTGAGATCTGTGGGCTGATTGGTTCAGTGATCCATTTTCATTTTTTCCTGACTGTCCACGGTAGGCGTCTTCCCCAGCACCAAAGCTCAAAGGAATCAATTCTCGTCCTAGCCTACTTTTTCAAACTCTACTTTTAGTTTCCATAGAGTGCTACAGGAAATACTACAATTTGAATATTTTTGACCTTTGTAGCTATGTAGACTCATCATGGCATTTGACTACTCTGTGATGACCTGGAGCATGGCACAGAGGCAATCCAGTCAGCTAATAGTTCAAACTACCCCTTTATTGCTCCAACGTTCCCCCAAATCCTTCCACGTTTCTGACAAGTCTCAGAGCAAAGTGATTCTCCCTCCCTCCCTCCCTCCTTCCCTCCCTCCCTCCCTCCCTCCCTCCCTCTCTCTCTCCCCCTCTCTCTCTTACACACACACACTGGTGTGAATCAGGGAAAGTGGAGCTTCCAGGAACAGGCCGAGGAAGAAATTAAGTTTTGTCTGGCTGCATTGATTTCCACGCTAATCAAGCTGGCAGAACGGAAGCAGCCAACTGTATTGCGTCCTGGGAAAAACTTGATACAACTATAAACTCTTCTCGTGTTCAGGAAGGAGCCTCTTTTATGTTAAAAGGGAAGAAATCTCTCTGCATAATTATACTTCCAGTCGCATTTGATTCTTCCCTTGGTTGCTTTTCCTTCCTCGGCTTCCTTCAGGCATGACATTAAATTTATCACTCATGAAAAAAAAAAAAGGAAGGCAGCTTGCATGTGGTTCAGCTGGCCTTTTTTATTTTACCAGAGACTCTCTTTATGGTCCTTATTTAAAGAACAGGGACTTTGGGCTATCTGGCTTGAAGCTGGCAGGCAAAACTTTAGCTTCCTTAAAAAAATAATCAAGGTGATGATTATGAAGCTTGGCTGGGAATGGAAGAAGCTCTACCTTGATTCCTATATAAGAATAAGACATATAAGAATAAATGAAAATGAAATGAAACGAAATATAAGAAGCTCTGATGATGAGTGGTGGAGAGAATTATGTCAAGAGTTTGTTGCAGCAATAACATCCAGAAAGCACACACAGATCACTGATTCAGCAGGATTCATTAACTTCTCTTTATATATAACATAACACATAAAGGAAATATACAATACTAAAAGCAGGCTTTCCAACGTGATAGTAAATACAGGCAAACACAGGCAGAGGAGAGAACAGTTTCAGTTTCAGTTCAGAGCAGACTAATTTTGAACTCAGCACAGACTCAGAGCTACAGATCTAAGCCAGGCCGAGGCTCCTAGCTGTCTCCAGCAAACACTGTTTCAGTTTCCAAACAACCCTCATTGGCTGACTTAGTTGCTATACCTGTTCATTGGCTGACCTTGTTACTATGTCTCTGCCAAGTCATGAACTGTAATGATACACTGACAAATTAAGCCTGTCTTAAACGAAGAGAAGGATTAGAGGGGACGTGATCACTTTCTTCCAGTACTTGGGGCGCTCTCTCAGAGAAGAGTCGCTTGGCTTATTCTCCAAAGCACCGGCAAGAAGTAATGGGTGGAAACTTGTTAAAGAGAGATCTAACCTAAAAGCAAGGAGAGATTCTTGGACAGGGAAAAAAATTAACCAGTGGAACAGCTTGCCTCCAGAAGTTGTAAATGCTCCAACACTGGAGGTTTTCAAGAAGAGAATGGGCAGCCATTTGTCCAAGATGGAATAGAGTCTTGTGCCTTGGGCAGGGGGTTAGACTAGAAGACCTCCAAGGTCCCTTCCAGCCTTATGATTCCTTCTTCCATGTTCTCTTCCTGTCCAATCAGCTAAGGAGCTTCCTCCTCCTCCTCTTTCTGCTATGTATTCAAGATGGATGGTGATTAATATTTATACGTAAGGGTATATAGGTTTATACATATGTATGTATATAGCATGTCTATATGTGCATTATGGATGTGTATTGTTTTGAGAGCAAGCAACAGAATTTCATTTTTAATGTGTGCCAGTATACCCACAGTTAAAAAAAAATGACGCTAAAGGTTATCTTATCTTACTCTGATTAATGGTTGTTGTTGTTTTTCCTCAATATAACACTCCAGGGATTAGGTTTATTTTCAAATGGCTGCGGATCCCTTTTAAAGAGAGGTCACAGGAATCGAACCCGGGGCTTCTCTGCAGGGAAAGCCGATGCCTTGTGGTTGAGTTAGGGTCCTTCTTTGACTTTCTGCCAGCGTTTCATTCTCAATCTCTCTGTGTGCGTCCACTTCCTCTCAGAACTGTTTGGTTTCACTGGTTAAAGCAATCAGTTTGCTTAAACGGTGGAGTTTGGTTTATGGGGCTAAGTGTGGCTTAGCAAATCCTAGCTTAGCTTATTGTGAGAACACAGTAGGTGAGTGTGAATGAGTGTATCCTAGCCTGCTTTTCTTTCAAAGACACGGCATTGGAGGAAAAACCCGAGCCCACGAAAGTGGACTTGCCACCAAAGCTCTATAGATCAGGAATCAGCAATCTGTGGCTCTGGAGCCACATGTGGCTCTTTCACCCCCCTATTGCAGCTCCCTGTTGCTGATCGGCTCCACAGTTGATAGGGCTTTCGGTCAGGACAGGTAGAGGAAAAAGGATGCCGTGCTAGGAAGAGAATCTATGGTGGGGGAAACGAACTTCCGGTTGGCTTCAGAATTCGACGGGGGGCTTCCAGTTAGGACTTTTGTGGCTCTTTGAGTGTTTAAGGTTGCCGACCCCTGCTGTAGATGGTAGATGCCGATTTTTCTCAGGTATAACTTTGCCGCATGTGTGTGTTTGTGTGTCAGTTTTTAACAGCAATTTCTAATGATTGAGACAGTGGCTCTTGAGCGTAAAGCCAACTCCCCCCCCCACATTTTCCCATCTCCACACAGATCCAGAGATAAGGAGATTTGCCCGAAATTTAATATCCCCAGACATGGAGGCTTCCTCCAATGCAATCCTGAAATGCGGCTGCTTTCTCTTTAAAACACTTTGCATCGTCGTCGTCTTCTTTTTTTAAGTTGCAATAGATGGAAGAGTCAAGACGGATATTAATAAATTAGGATAAGGGGCAATGTCAGTATCAGTTAATGAGTCATTAATTAGGGCCGTTCAATTTCCTAGGACATATCTCCATGGGAATCATGTGCTGGCGGGAGGCAGGGAGGGGAACGTTAGCCTGTTTGTAGGCTTCCTTCAATCTCGCAGGGAGAAAGAAGCTAAAATATCTGATATTTCTGCCTCTCAATATGGCAGGGAAGTGATTCGTTTCCTTCCTGGTGTTTGGACTACAGCGCCCATCTTGCTCCCTGGGTATGAAGCCGAGAAGAGCACAGTTTCCCTACTCCTGTGTTAGGTCATCTCATAAAAAAAAAAGTTGAGAATGCAGAAAAGAGCAACAAAGATGATTAGGGGGCTGGAGGCTAAAACATAGGAAGAACAGTTGCAGAAAATGTATATGTCTAGTTTAATGAAGAGGGATGCGGTGGTTCAGTGGCTAAGACGCTGAGCTTGTCCATCAGAAAGGTCGGCAGTTCAGTGGTTCGAATCCCTGGCGCTGCGTAATGGAGTGAGCTCCCGTGACTTGTCCCAGCTTCTGCCAACCTAGCAGTTGGAAAGCAGGTAAAAAATGCAAGTAGAAAAATAGGAGCCACATTTGGTGGGAAGGGAACAGCGTTCCGTGCGCCTTTGCCGTTGAGTCATACCGGCCACATGACCACGGAGACGTCTTTGGGCAGCGCTGGCTCTTCGGCTTTGAAACGGAGATTTGTCTAGTCTAATGAAGAAAAGGCTTAGGGCAGTGATGGCAAACTTTTTCAGGACCGAGTGCTCAAACCAGAATGTGTGTGTGCCGGAGACCCAGAAAGACCAGCTGTGCATGCCAGAAACCTGAAGACAGCTGGCTGGTGCGCATGTGCGTGCCCCCCATCTGGTCTTCAGGTTTCCGGCCTCTGGCACGCACAGAGATCAACTGGCTGGCATGCATGCATGTACCAGAAACCAGAAGAGCAGCTGGCAATGACATGCATGCCCACAGAGAGGGCTCTGCATGCCACCTCTGCCATGCGCGCCATAGGTTTGCCATCACGGCCTTGGGGGTGTGTGTGACATGATAGCAGATTTCCAATATCTAAAGGGCTGCCACAAAGAAGAGGGGGTCAACTTATTCTCTAAAGAACTAGAGGGCAGAACAGGAAGCAATGGGTAGAAACTAATCAAAGAGAGAATTAACTTAGAACTGAGGAGGAATTTCCAGACAGTGAGAACAATTAATCAGCGGAACAACTTGCCTCCAGATGTGGGTGCTCCATCACTGTAGGCTTTCAAGAAGAGACTGGACAGCCATTTGTCTGAAGTGGTGTAGGGTTTCCTGCCTAGGCAGGGGGTTGGACTAGAAGACCACCAAGGCCCCTTCCAACTCTATTATTCGCTTAAGCCATCACCTTTGGGCTGTCAGAAGTTCAGTTCAGGTCCCTTTCTCAGTGAAATGGTGGTTTGGTTTGGGATTAATGTAATATGTGAATCTAGCAGGGATTGCAAGTCATGGTTTATTACTTCAGTTCATATGTGAACCCAGTGCAGTTTGTGGTTTATTTAACAAACTGAGATTAACCTACCGGAGCTTCTAATGAACTGAGAACTTAATTTAAGTCTCTGCGTAAGCCTTAAGGCTTACCTTAAGGAGCTGTTTAAAAATCAGCAAGTGCAGCCTTGGGTTCTTTTGTTGGGTTGGGAATTTGGCTATAAAAACGGCAAAGGAAGAGTAAGGAAATGATGTGAGATCTCTCTAACAGAGAACTGCACGGCCCTTTTTGGAAATGCAAACGCGATTTTCCCAAGGCTGGGTTTGAGTGGAAGAAAGATAGGTAGGTAGGTAGGTAGGTAGGAAGGAAGGAAGGAAGGAAGGAAGGAAGGAAGGAAGGAAGGAAGGAAGGAAGGAAAAGGTGATTCAATCTCCCTTCTTTTGTTTTCAGAGCAGCTGCAGCACTTTTTAAAGTATGCCAGCCAGGATTTGTTGCCTTTCCCCACAACTGTTGTCATTTGGTTTAGTAGAATAGGCATGCCCTCTTCAGTATTTCTGTGTCCATGATTAAGACACGAAATGTATGTATGTATGTATGTATGTATGTATGTATGTATGTATGTATGTATGTATCCATCCATCCATCCATCCATCCATCCATCCATCCATCCATCTATTTATCTATCTGGGAAAGGAAGGAAGGAAGGAGAAAGGGGAGGGGAGAATGTAAGGAAAGGAGATGGAGGAGAGGGGAGAAGAGAAAGAAAGGGAAAGAAGAAAGGACAGGAAAAAGGAAAGGAAAAAAGGAAAGGAAAGAAAAATGGAAAGGAAAAAGGAAAGGAAAAGGGAAAAAGGAAGGGCAAGGGAAAAAGGAAAAAGGAAAGGAAAGGAAAAAGGAAAAGAAAGGAAAGGAAAAAAGAAAGAGGAAAGGAAAGCTAACAGTTGCCCAGGCCCTTTCTCTTGGGCTATCTATCTATCTATCTGGGAAAGGAAGGAAGGAGGGAAGGAGAAAGGAGAGGGGAGAGGGGAGAATGTAAGGAAAGGAGATGGAGGAGAGGGGAGAAGAGAAAGAAAGGGAAAGAAGAAAGGAAAGGAAAAAGGAAAGGAAAAAATGAAAGGAAAGGAAAAAGGAAGGGAAAGGAAAGGGAAAAGGAAGGGAAAGGAAAGAAAAAAGGAAGGGAAAGGAAAGGAAAAAGAAAGGGAAAGGGAAAAAGGAAAAAGGAAAGAGGAAAGGAAAGGAAAAAGGAAAAGAAAGGAAAGGAAAAAAAGAAAGAGGAAAGGAAAGCTCACAGTTGCCCAGGCCCTTTCTCTTGGGCTATCTATCTATCTATCTGGGAAAGGAAGGAAGGAGGGAAGGAGAAAGGAGAGGGGAGAGGGGAGAATGTAAGGAAAGGAGATGGAGGAGAGGGGAGAAGAGAAAGAAAGGGAAAGAAGAAAGGAAAGGAAAAAGGAAAGGAAAAAAGGAAAGGAAAGAAAAACAGAAAGGAAAAAAGAAAGGAAAAGGGAAAAAGGAAGGGCAAGGGAAAAAGGAAAAAGGAAAGGAAAGGAAAAAGGAAAAGAAAGGAAAGGAAAAAAGAAAGAGGAAAGGAAAGCTAACAGTTGCCCAGGCCCTTTCTCTTGGGCTATCTATCTATCTATCTATCTGGGAAAGGAAGGAAGGAGGGAAGGAGAAAGGAGAGGGGAGAGGGGAGAATGTAAGGAAAGGAGATGGAGGAGAGGGGAGAAGAGAAAGAAAGGGAAAGAAGAAAGGAAAGGAAAAAGGAAAGGAAAAAATGAAAGGAAAGGAAAAAGGAAGGGAAAGGAAAGGGAAAAGGAAGGGAAAGGAAAGAAAAAAGGAAGGGAAAGGAAAGGAAAAAGAAAGGGAAAGGGAAAAAGGAAAAAGGAAAGAGGAAAGGAAAGGAAAAAGGAAAAGAAAGGAAAGGAAAAAAAGAAAGAGGAAAGGAAAGCTCACAGTTGCCCAGGCCCTTTCTCTTGGGCTAATTAAATAAACCTGCCCGTGAAGATGGACAAGTCGGACAGAAGATGGATATCAGAGCACTTAACAAGTGGAGGAACAGGAGGCTGCATGGACTTCACGCCATATTTGCAAGCTTTACGGGTTCTTTGCCATGAAGGAAAAGGGCACCTGTGTCGCCACGCTCTCTGTTCCTCCGGATGGCTGCTTGGCAGATGAGCTTTCCACGCCTGTCCCAGTGACGGATGTCGGGAGCTGGGGAACAGAGCACGTCTGTCAGTGGAGAACTGCATACATACATATCCGCATTCCCCATCCCTCCACCCTTCCCCCCCCAGAGATTCATTCAGCCCCCACCCCGTCCCAAGCCTTCGTTCCTGCGATTTTGCCCAAGGGGGGGGGGGTTGGGCTCTCCACCCTTGGCTGGTGGAGACGGGAATTATTAATGGCGGAAAGGAAGACGTCTCCTCTCCTTTTCATATCACCCCTCAATCCATCACTTTGACACGGGAGGGAGGGGGGACCCCCCTCCAGTTTTTCTTTCTCCCTGACCCACATTTGGGCTGTAGGGGGCTTCATTGGGGGGGGGAGGAGGCTTCGTGATCTCAGCACCCCCCCTCAAAACATTACTTAAAACGCGGGATATTAAGCACGAGAGAAGCATATTGCAATGGGAGCGCCGGGCCGATTAATCAATTTTAGCGCATGAATGTGATTGTCAGAAATATATCCTGAAAATGCCGGGTTTGGGGGTGGGGGGTGGGGGAAGGGAAGAAGGATGTTGGGGGGGGGAGAAAGAATGCAGAAATCCATTATATCTCCAGATGAAGAGGGTGGGTGGGGGTGGGTGGAAGAGATGGGATCCCATTTGTCATTTTTATGAAACGGCTAATGCCTCTTCGTTAGGATGTACCCAGATCAGCGCCGGTAAGCAGGGAATGAGATTGCGGTGGAGACAGGCGAAAGGTTTATCTTGATCGCTCTGTGTGTGTGTGTGTGTGTGTGTGTGTGTGTGTGTGTTGCAGCTGGTTTGTTATGGGGTTGCACAGCTCGTCCTCGACTTTACGACCGTTCATTCGGTGGCCCGTTCCAAGTTTCCACAGCACTAAAAACGGGGACCCCCTGTGTCCCCTTTTCACACTTACGACCATTGCAAATCGCCCTGGCTTTACGTGATTTACATTTGGATGGCTTGGAAACCAACTCACCTTTGCGACGGTGGGCGAGCCAAGTCAATGGGGGGGGGCAGGAAACCAGATTCACTTAATGACCAGGTTACTGATTTCACCACTGCAGTGATTCACTTAACGACTGTGGCAAGAAGAGTCGTAAAAGGGAGGGCAAAACTCACCGAACACATTTTTTCACTTAGCGACATAAATTCCGGGCTCAGTTGTGGTCGTAAGTTGAAGACTACCTGTAATGGAATCTCCAGGCCAGTTCCTTGTCAAGAATGGGAAGGTGGAATGGGGTGCCTTGGGCAGTGATGGGGTTAAAAATAATTGAACAACCAGTTCTCCTAATGACCAGCTGGGTAGGCGTGGCTCAGTGGTCATGTGACCGTGTGGGCGTGGCCAGTTCAACGTCACTCACATCAATGGGTGCTTCGCCTGAGCTGTTCCAGTGTAATGAGGGTTAACCGGAGAGGCAGTTTCTGTAAGCAGGGCAACAAAGATTAGGCTAGAAACAACACTAGAATGTTTCCTTCCTTCCTGCCTTCCTTACAGGATTAGCCCTGTAAAGTGGGGAAAAACAAAAGGAGATTTCGTCCAACAACTGGTTCTCCCAAATAGGTGCAAACTGGCTGAATCCCGCCACTGGCCTTGTGTATCTTCCTACCCTCATTGTCTTACTACCTTTAGATCTTTAAATACAAGTCTTGACTCTGGACCCAGTCAAGGCCCTTGCAGTTTTAACAGATTTACAGAGTTGGAAGGAACCTTGGAGGTCTTCTAGTCCAACCCTCTGCCCACGCAGGAGACCCTATACCATTCCAGTCAAGTGGCTGTCCAATCTCTTCTTCAAAGCCTCCAGTGATGGAGCACCCACAACCTCTGAAGACAAGCCATTCCATTGCTTCATTGTTCTCGCTGTTAGGAAATCTCTCCTTAGTTCTAGGTTGCTTCTCTCCTTGATTAGTTCCCACCCATTGCTTCTTGCCCTGCCCTCAGGCCCTTTGGAGAATAGCTTGACCCCCTCGTCTTTCTAGCAGCCCCTGAGATATTAGAATACTGCGATCATGTCCACCCCTTGTCCTTCTTTTTCTTGATAGGGTTTATGAAAATGGTTCACCGCTGCTACTTTTTCTAGGAATGAGAATGAGTAACTGGTCCACGGTCCCTTGCTGGCTTTGTGTGCAAGAAGGGACTAGAACTCACTGCTGCCTGGTTTCTAACTTGGCACCTTAATCGTTACATAGAACTGGCCTTTATAAGTTTGTTAGATTTTTCTTATTTTTTTTCTTCCTCTGTAGGCAGCCCGGAATGCCAGGTTGGTCCAGCGAGGGTGTTACCTGTATTGTGGAGGTTGTAAGCCTCTCGGAGCTTAGTCATCATAATCTGTGTCTCTTGATGAGTTGGGTGGGCCTGGTCGCTATCTCTTAAGTCCAAACTTCCTTAAAAGATATTGTCCGAGGGGGATTAAAAAAAGAAATTGAACAGCAAAGCCTCCTTGAGATAGCTAGTTTAGTGCGGTAGTTGAGGCATCAGGCAAAATCCACCCTCCCAATCTATCTTCTCTTTCTTCTTCTATCTTCTTTTTTTTCTATATAAAAAAGACTATCTATGCATAACTCTGGAACGCCTTGAGCAATTTCAACCACACTTGGTACACAGATGACTTACTCTCAGGAAACAAATACTGGAGGGGGGGAGATATCACTGGTGTGTGTGTCTGTGTGTCTGTGTGTCTGTGTGTCTGTGTGTCTGTGTGTCTGTGTGTCTGTGTGTGTGTTCCACCATAACTCTGGAACGCCTGGGCCGTTAAGGAGAGCGAGTGTGCTGTCCTAGAGTTGCCATTGTTTGTGATGTCATGGGAGGGGGAAGGAAGAGCCTGGGCTGTTAAGGAGAGTGAGTGTGGCATCCTAGACTGGCAACTGTGATGTCAGTCCCTTCGCGGCTCCCTCTGGAAAGCCAGCCATGATGTCTTCCCTCCAGTGGACCAATGGGGAAGCACTTGATGGATTCGGAGCAAAGTGCCAGGATCGTAGACAGGATGGCAAAGAGGAGCACATAGGAGCGGGAAGGGAGAGGGCAGGGATGATGGGCATGGGAGTAGAGGGAAGAAGGACTCCTCTCAATGGCTCCCTGTCAGACAAATGCTTTGACGTCTATAAATACCCGGGTAATGCCAGATTATCAGCTAGTATCGCATAAATGCATAAATAATAGGCATATGCAATACACAAATCCTCCTTCAAATATGGTAGATTTATTCTGGACTGAGAGCCCAGACATCATTCCGGTGCCACAATGGAGATCAACCCATTCTCAAGGGCCCCTGCCGACTCTTTCTTCTGTCCTTCTTTCTGCCTGCCGCCCGATTAATGACTCGTGCCGTTGAGTCATTTAATTTTATGGACATGCAAAAAATCTGGTGTCGGGCCACCTGTCCATCCAAGGACTGGAGGCTGTTTGCCTCTTAGAGGGATCTCTCATCATCTGAGCAATGTGAAGCCAGACACAAACAGACCATACTGGAGGGTTCAAGGGGGAGTCTTCAGCTGTTCAGCGCTTAATTGGGTTACTTTTATGACTGCGCAAATGACCAACGATGGGAAAAGTCCTTCTGGGATGGAGAAGTCAGCTGGCGACTCACCCCCCCCACACACTGAATTAGACGATGAGGTTCGAGATCTTATTTTGGGTTTTGAAGGGTTTTTAATCTACATTCAAGAGCTGTGGTGGTGCAGCGGTTAGAAGGCAGTATTGCAGGCAAACTCTGCGAACTGCCAGGAGTTCAATTCTCACTGGCTCAAGGTTAACTCGCCCTTCCATCCTTCTACGGTTGATAAAATGAGGACCCAAATTGTTGGGGGCAAGAGGCTGACTCTGTAAACCACTTAGAGAGGGCTGTAAACTACTATGAAGTGGTATATAAGTCCTATTCTGTTCTGTTCTGTTCTGTCCTGTCCTGTCCTGTCCTATCCTATCCTATCCTCTGTATTCTGTTCTGGTTTGTTTTGTTTTATTCTATTCTGTTCTGTTCTCTTCTCTTCTCTGTATTCTATTCTGTTCTGTTCAGTTCTGCTCTATCCTACCCTATTCTGTTATGTTTTATTCTATTCTGTTCTCTTCTCTGTATTCTATTCTATCTTATCCTATCCTATCCTATCCTATCCTATCCTATCCTATCCTATCCTATCCTATCCCTATTCCTATTCCTATTCCTATTCTCCTCTCTGTATTCTGTTCTGTTCTGTCCTGTCCTATCCTATCCTACCCTATCCTAATTTCTATTCCTATCCCTATTATTTCTATTGCCATGGTGGCGCAGTGGTTAGAATGCAGCATTGCAGGCAAACTCTGCCCACTGCCAGGAGTTCAGTCCTTACTGGCTCAAGATTGACTCAGCCATCCATCCTCCTTCAGTAAAACGAGGGCCCAAATTATTGGGGGCCAGAGGCTGACTCTGAAAACTGCTCAGAGAGGGCCGAGAAGCACTATGAAGCAGTGCATAAGCCCAAGTGCTCTTACTCTTGCTATTAGTTTCCTTTCCTTGTCAAATCTGGCCCCAAAGACCCCTCTTCTCCTCCCCCCTCCACAAAACAACCCCCCCTCAAAATATAAAACCTAGCTGGGCTTCGTGGCCTTTTTTTTGTCTTTTGCATAAAATTGTAGGTTGCCTAGTAACTTGGGGTGAGTTGTGGAGGAGGAGAGCTCACAGAAAGCTTTCTTTCTTTTCTTTTTTTAAAAAAATCAGCCATGGATTATTTTCCCACATGTAAGAGCTGTGCAGCCTTGCCCCCAAACTGGTGCTTTTAGTAGAGTAGCCTGCGCGTGGGTGGGTGTAATACAGGTGGCGCTTGACTTACGACCAGAATTGAGCCTGACATTTCTTGGGGCTAAGCGAGACAGCGGTGAGGTTGACTCCCTTTCATGGTTTTCCTTACCACCGTTCTTAAACGGATCTCTGAAAGGTGTTAATGTCACCTTTTGCATTGGGCCTTCAGGCCTGCCACATCTTCTACTGTGGGAAGATGGGAGGGGGGATTGTACGGAGCATGGGAGAGATATAGTCAAAATCACATTCCTTTCTCAGAGAGTCAAGGACACCTTGCCCTTCACCTGGAGTGGTGTGACTGGGAGGCATCTCCAGTTTTGGATGGTGCCTTATTGGGCCATGGGATGGCCATGTGGGTGCTGGGCAGGGACTTGAACTTTCACTGGGGTGAGGAAAATCTGGATGCTTGTTCCTTGTCCCGCCTTCTGGTGCTTTGGAGAATAGGTTGACATCCTCCCTCTTCTTTCTGGCAGCCCCTCTGGTAGGATGAAAGGAGGATCCATCCTGCATCCTTCTTCCTGTTACAATTTTAGCAGCTTGTCTTGGCATTTTCTAGGTGTCATGAGAAAGCATCTGAGAAGAGAGAGGAGGAGCCAACATCGCGACAACACATCGTGCGGTCTCGATAGTCCGAGACTGCCGTTGACACTTTTGCCACTGGATGGTCCAGCAGGACCTAAACCATCCCGTAGCGACAGTGTACAGGAAGCCAAAGCCTTGCTGGTCTCAGGGACATCGCAAAGTCCTTGATTGACCCAAGGGAAGCACTTCAAGCCGGCGGCAAACAGGCAGTCTCCAGGCTGATGAAGTCGGAGATGGCTCCGGAAGGAAGGAAGTGAAAGTGAGTCCATTGAGTGAGGTTTTTTTTTTATTCTTAGAAAGATTGCCCAGAGAAAGCATCTGAGAAGTGGGTTTAAAGTCCTTTCTGAAGGGGAGCCACAACCAACTGCATTGAACGACTCCATCTCTCCTAGCCTTCTTAAAAAGCATCATGGGTTAAAATACAAACATGGTTAGAGAAAATCATCACATCAGCCTGTGGAGTTTAAGCCAGAGGTATTCTTATTGGGGACCCTACCAGAGAAATATAGTAAAGAAGATTCATATTTGATTGTACAGATAATAACAGCAGCTAGAATTGTATTTGCACAAAATTGGAAAGCAGGCAAAATCCAATCGGAAGGGGAGGAAATAAAGAAGATGTTAGACTGTGCAGAAACGAACAGGTTGACACAGAGAATAAAGGACAAAGAGGAATCGTGTACTACAGGACAATGGGCCGATTGGCTTGAAAAAAGATATCAATAGAAAGAAAAAGGAACAAAACATGAAATAAATATCTCAGACAACATATGATTAAATTAGGGGGAGGGGAATTAAGAAAATATGAAAATGTAAATATACAGGTGGAAAAATGATATGAATTGACAAATGTTAAATAGCAATTATAAGAATATACATATATATTTAAGAGTGAATTTGAAAGGGAAAATAAAAATACCTTTTTACAAAAAAAAAGCATCATGGATGCCTTTGTATGAATTCACAAGGTATTTTTAGGTGGAACACGCCTATTTTTACAACCCAAATCAAGCTGTGACACAGACATCAAGAATAAATGGCAAGGAAATGTACATTGATAATGGCGAGAACATGCCTGAAGCCTGGTTGTAGAGGAGCTACAACCTCCTTGTACCATGTCCTTTAGGCTTTCTCCCTCTCTCCTTCCAGTCATTCCACTCCTATCTTTAGTATCCATCAATCATCATTAATTAGCAACAGTAATTACTCTCTCCCCCCCTCCCTGATGGCTGGATAATTGTAAGTGGCTGAGCCATAACTGCACATTTTCCCCTTGTAATGATTGACCAGAAGTTGTTGCAGTGCAGTGGTCTCATTTTTTGCAAGGTGGGGGAGATCCTGTGATTGGTTGGGTTACTCAGGTGTTTGTAGAAAGGGCATAACAATCTCTTATTCCACAATCTTTGGAGAGTGCTGGCTCTTTAGCTTTGAAACAGAGATAAGCACCGCCCCCTAGAGTCGGGAATCACTAGCACATATATGCAAGGGGAACCTTTACCTTTACCTTAGCATAATTCTGGGATCAGTTGGTCCAGTGAAGCCTAAGGTTGCAAAACTTGGGTCAGATACTAGGAACTGTGGTCAGAATTGTTTCTTCAGGACCTTGGACAGATCCCAGAAAACAGTTGACTAAATTCTAGCAGAATCTCAATTGAGAACTGGGCATCTTCTGAGTTTTGTGCCATTTTTAGACAGTTGCACTCCAGGTGTGGGATCGTCTCAGGTGAGGTACATCAGGTGAGGTGTACATCTCAGAAAGGACTTCTCTAGTTTTCTGGAGAATAAAAGAAAAGAAAAACTTTCAGACTTCCAGATCATTCAGACAAAAATAACCCATAACCATGAGCACTAAAACTCTATCTAATAAATAAGGCTGCATTAACAAAATCACATAAGACTGAATGTATTTCACCATCTAATGTCTGAAAAATGCTTCCCACACCTCCCTTCTCCCGAGATAACCTGTGATGTGTTGGCTCTTCCTTCTTTACAACACCCCACTACACCTTCCTCATTTTGTTTTGTTCAGGATAGGGTTTTCCCAAATTGACAACTTTAAGACTTGTGGACTTTCAATACCCTGAATGCTGGCTGGGGAATTCTGGGAGCTGAAGTCCACAAATCTTAAAGTTGCCATGTTTGGAGACCCTTGGTCTAGGACATTGGATCCATCTTTTATGGCTAGTTAAATGGTTGGCTTGTGGCTGAAATGTTTGGATGAACCCAACAACTGTGGTCATAAGAGAATTATGGCCAGGGGTGGGATTGCAAAATTTTAGGGTTAGGGTTAGGGTTAGGGTTAGTTCTCTGCCCGGTTGCTGGGTGGTTGTGACCATGGTGGTGGTGGTGAAATTCATTTTTTTAAAAATACTGGTTATATGGATGTGGCTTGGTGGGCATGGCAGGGGAAAGATACTGCAAAATCCACATTCCCTCCCCACTCCGGGGCCAGCCAGAAGTGGTATTTGCTGGTTCTCTGAACTACTCAAAATTTCCGCTACCGGTTCTCCAGAACCTGCTGAATTTCACCCCTGCATGGTGGTGGCTACTCAGCCTCCTGAACCATGGGGGGGGTCATTTTCACCCTCCCCAGGCTTTGGAGGCTTTTGTCAAACCTCCAGGAGGGCAAAAAATGGCCTCCCTCAAGCTCCAGAAGCCCTCCAGAGGCACGTTTCTGGACTTCTGGAACTTCTAGGAACCCTGTTTTTCATCCTCCCGGAGCCTCCACATGGGCCCTGCACTTCCCCGGCATCCAAAACGGGCTGCGTGGAGACTCCTGGGAGGGCAGAGGCATGGTGGGGCGGGGCCAGCCTGTCCTTGCAACTACCAGTTCAGCGAACCAGATGTAAAATTAGCATCCGTTTCGTCCAAACTGGTTCGAACCGGCTGAATCCCATCCCTGATGATTTCATCTTCAATCGTTCCAGTCCTGTATGCTCCATGAGTTTTCTTTTGGATGTTTCTACCCCGATGGGCCGTTTTAGTTTTTCAAATTTCCCGTGGAGCTTTTTATGTAGGTAAAACGCATCACCTCGCTTGCTTAGTCAACGTTAAATGGCATTCAGTCCTTTATGGGAGAGAGCGCTTTGAAGCTGGATTATGTTCTCACCTTCCCCTCATTGTTTTGATCCGGCCCCAAATTCCTGCCATCATGGCACTGCTGTTTATTTTATTTTATTTTTATTCCCAAACCTGTTTTTTTGTATTTTAAAAAAAAAATCAGCAAGTTTTATTACCACCAAAGACACTTTCTTCCACTTCCCTTGTCGCCACCTTTAAAAAAAACAAAACCTCTTTTAATCAACTCCTTCCTCCTCTGTCTTGCAGCCTCTGTGCTTTTTCCTCTCCCTTCTTCTTCCTGACAGCCAGAAATAAATTGATTCCCTTGAAAAGGAGGCCTTGATAACAGGGCTATCAATTAATAGCTCCTGTGAAATAAAATAAAAAGGAGGAGCTGGAAGACTCTCCCTTTTAGAATGCAAATATACTACCTTTGCAAGACACGCATGGGTTGTTAGAGGAACTAGATCAAACGTTGTCAAAGAGGGAAAAGTTTCCCCTTGCAAGAATTAAAATTGGGTGAGATACGTACAGGTGAGATACTTAGTGCTTACATTGGCCTTAGCAATGAGGCCATCAAGGCATCTGGGAAGATGATCTGCCTTCCCTTGTACAGTCCCCTCTTCATCAATCTCCCTAGCATTTAATCTCTGTTTGGATGTATGATTGGGAATAGAACAGACTTGTAAGGTCTTCTAGTTGAGCCCCTCCCATCCTTTTGACCACTACCAACCGGTTCCGTGGACAGAGTTTTTTCCGTGGACCCGAGCCAGCAGCAGATTTGAACAGTGAGGAGGTTGGGGAGGAAGATCGGCCAGTCCTGGAGTCTGGGGAAGGCTCTGTGTCGGAGGCAGAGAGGGGGCCAAGGCTGTCTGACAGTTATCAGCTGCCTTCAGAGTCAGACATCAGTGGGGCAGAAGAACAGCTGGAGCCTGTTCCCAGTGTGAGCAAGGGCAGAGTTGCCAAAGGAAGGGAACTGCCTTCCCTTGTACAATCCCCTCTTCATCAATCTCCCTAGCATTTAATCTCTGTTTGGATGCAAGATTGGGAATAGAACAGTTTTGGAAGGGACCTTGTAAGGTCTTCTAGTTGAGCCCCTCCCATCCTTTTGAGCATTAGCAACCGGTTCCGTGGACAGAGGTTTTTCCGTGGAGCAGAGAGGGTGTTGTTTTACGTGCTGCCTGCATCCTGTGGATGGGGCTTCGCTTGTTTGCACAACCCAGTTTTTGGCATGCCGTGGCCCAGTGCCAGTTCACGGGCTGAGGATTGGGGACCCCTGTTCTAGCCCAACTCCCTGCTGAGGCAGGAGACCCTTGACCATCCCAGACAAACGTCTGCCCGGTCTCTTCTTTAAAACCTCCAGTGATGGAGCAGCCACAACTTCTGGAGGCAAGCAGTTCCACTGACCAATTCTTCTCACCGTCAGGAAGTTTTGAGATCAGGTTAACAGTTTAGCAGAATTGGAAGGGATCTTGTAGGTCATCTAGTCTAACCCCCTGCCCAAGCAGAAGTTCCTCTTTAGTACTAGGATTGGATCATACAGGCAGACCTACGGAGATACAGGCAGTCCTTGAGTCAGGACCACAACGGGGACCAGAATTTCTGTTGCTAAGAGAAGTGGTTACCGTATTTTTCGGAGTATAAGACACTCCGAAGTATAAGAGGCACCTAGATTTTGGGGAGGAAAACGAGGGGAAAATATCTGCCTTTGCCTCCCAGCAATTTGCCTCCTTGCGACCAACAGTACAGACAATATACACAGTGTTATATTTCAGACTATACTTGGACAGATGCTGTTAAAATTGATGTGCTTTCTGGAAGTATAGTTATTCTCTGCTATTTAAAAGAATAGCACTTTTTAAAACAATAGCACTGGGCCTCTTCAGATCAAGCATTTATTTTAAAAACTTCTTCACTTTGTTGTCTAGAATAATAATAAAGTAGTCTTTAAAAAATAAGTCTAATAATTTGAACATTCTATAGGCATTTACAGGTGTTGACTTACCTCCTTGCAGCAAACAGCCTGATTAGCACAAGAAAAAAAATCTGCCTCCCAGCAATTTGCCACCTGGAGCAAACAGGGAGTTTCACTTTCAGTTTCTCCCGATCATCAGCTGTTTCAGGCTGCAGGGATTGCTATAGTCTATTGAAGCCTCTGCAAGCCCCCGTTGCTTCAAAGAGATAAATTGCTGGGAGGCAGAGGCCAAAAGGTTGGGGTCGGTCGGTGGGTGGGGCTACATTCAGTGTATAAGACGCACCCAAATTTTCACCCTTCTTTAGGGGGAGAAAGGTGCGTCTTATACTCTGAAAATATGGTACGTAAGTCACACCCGATCTTATGACCTTTTCGTGGTTGTTAAGTGTTCTTCACATTGGGTAGATCAGGCCGAAGCAATGCTGGTAGACTGGGTTGAAGTGATGCAGGCTGTCCGCTTACATTTTCCAGGACAGCCCCGCGGCTGGATCTGGCCTATAGGCCTTGAGTTTGTCACCCCTGGCCTAGGAGGTCAGTTTAAAGTGGATTGAAATTGTAATGTGCATCCATTCCTGTTGTGGCCTGCCAGCGGCAGCAGAGCTGACAGCAGATTCAGGCAGTGAGGAGGGTTGGGGAGGAACATGGGCCAGTCCTGGAGTCTGGGGAAGGCTCTGATGAGGACTCTGTGTCGGAGGCAGAGAGGGGGCCAGGGCCATCCAACAGTTATCAGCTGACCGGAGTCAGACATCAGTGAGGCAGAGGAACAACTGGAGCCTGTTCCCAGTGTACACAAGCGCAGAGTTGCCAAAGGAAGAGAACAGCTAAAGAACAGGGGTCGACAGGAGTAAGGCCACAGGGGGACGATGAATGGCCCCTCCCAGAGGGAATAAAAGAGGAGCGAAAGGGGAGTGGAGTTTGCAGGAGACAATTAGTTTGCTTCATTGGTTCGTGACTCTCCGAGGCTCCTTGCCAAGTTCCGCAGATCTCGGCTAGGCAGCTCTCCAAGCCAGATCAGGTCTGTGACTAAATCCTCCCTCAAAAGACTTTGCTGGATGTGAATGAGCAGAATTCACAGTCAATTAATAAAAAGGGGGGGTTTGTCGGGACAAGGCGCTGTGGTTTGGGGAAGCCTAGGTCAGAACAGTCCTGACAGAGCGCGTGGGGCCATGCTTCAAACCGTAAGCCACGATTGCTATTTCTCCTTCCATTTTTTTTGTCGTTTCCCCCTATAGGAGGTAGTCTCTCCAAACAAGATTGGACCATCCAGTGGCCGCCAGCGCCTGAGACCGACAAAGAAAACAGCTCCATGTGCCATTCTGAATCCATGCAGTGGATCCGAACTCACCTCTCTCTGAGTCCCAAGCCTAAGTCCAAGTGCATCCCACACTTCTGCCACCAAGCATTGCCCCACGAGCTTGTCTACACGCACACGGACAGGCTAACTGTGGAAGGTTTTCCAGGACTCTTCCCTCCACTGGAATCCGGCCACCGCTCCTTGCCCCCTTCCCCACGCCAGCGGCATGCAGCCCACACCCCACCCTGCACCCCAAATATCATCACCACCATGACAGCTCCAGGGACACCGCCGGTCAGGAGGAGGAACAAAGGGAAACCGCCGGGCACGCCGCCACCTTCGTCTCGGAAGCTGATCCACCTCTTCCCGGGCTTCACCGTCTTGCATCGGAGCAAGTCCCATGAGTTCCAGCTGGGCAATCGGGTGGACGAGTCTCACACCCCCAAGTAAGTGGACGGAGAGCAAATGGGTTGGCAAACAGGGAGGGTGGGGAGCTTCGACCAGGCGATAGCCAGCTAGTTTTCAAGCCTTCAGGCACCTTACCTGAAGGCCCAGAAGTTGGGTTTTAAGTTTACGGCTCACAGAGATGAGATACACAGAAGGATGTTACCTAGTTGGGTGATGAAACATCTGCAAGAAAACAGCCAAGGTGAGAGAGCACCAAGGACCCTGTGGTGGTGGTCCTCCCCCTCCCCCCTCCTTCTCCACCACCACCTCCTCTTCATCCTCCCCACCCAATCCCATTTCTTTCTAGCACTGTAGCTTGTATCTACTTTGGGTAAGGAAACGTCTGCAAGAAACCAGCCAACGTGAGAGAGCTCCAAAACCCCATAGTCGTCGTCCTTCTCCTCCTCCTCCTCCTCCTCCTCCTCCTCCTCCTCCTCCTCCTCCTCCTCCTCCTCCTCCTCCTCCTCCTCCTCCTCCTCCTCCTCCCCCCCTAATTCCTTTATAGCACTGTAGCTCTTACCTACTTTAGGTAATGAAATGTCTGCAAGAAAACAGCCAAGTTCAGAGACCATCAAGGACCCCCACAGTCTTCCTCCTCCTCCTCCTCGTCTCTCTCTCTCTCCACAAACCCCACTCCCTTCTAACACTGTAGCTCTTATCTACTTTGGGTAAGGAAACATCTGCAAGAAAACAGCCAAGGTGAGAGAGCTCCAAAACCCCACAGTCATCGTCCTCCTCCTCCTCCTCCTCCTCCTCCTCCTCCTCCTCCTCCTCCTCCTCCTCCTCCTCCTCCTCCTCTTCCTCCTCCTCTTCCTCCTCCTCCTCCTCCCCCACTCCACAAACCCCACTCCCTTCTAGCACTGATGGTGTTGCTTCTACGGGGTCCTTGGTTCTCTCAGAGCTTGGTTGTTTCCTTGCAGACATTTCATAACCCAAACTAAGTAACATCATCAGTGCTACTAAAGAGTGAGGTTTGCGGAAAGGAGGTGGAGGAGAAGGACTGTGGGGGGTCCTTGGTGCTGTCTGTGGGGATCACATGACCCCCCAAGACACTGCAACTGTCATAAAGGTGAATCAGTTGCCAAGCATCCCAATTTTGACCAGATGAGCCTGTGGATGCTCCCAACAGCCATAAATGTGGGAACAGTCCTAAGACACCTTTTTCAGTGCCATTGTAACTTTCACTAAATGAATTGTTGTAACTCAAGGACTACCTGTTCGCTGTTTACCCTGACCCTTTATGAAACATTTTGGGATGGTCCTGTTCATCTCTTGTGAGGAGACTCAAATCTTTTATCTCAGAAGTCACAGAAAAACAGAGTCAATTGCCCCGTAGTTTAGCTGTTCCATGTTGGGAATTTCCGTCCAAGAAAAACCGCGGGAGTTTTCAGAATCTGTTTAATGTCAGGGGTGCAAGTAATAAATCCATGGCAGGCAAGACTCCGAGGCAATTGAATTCCTCAAAGAATACTTGGATTGGGAACATCATATTGGCACACATCGGGTGAAAACCGACACTGAAAACTGCTGCGGTTTTCACCTAATTAAAAAGCAAAAGTTTCCCCACTTTCTCAAAACAATCAGTCATCACGGTCCAATCACCATGCAGTCCGACAGTCGGGTGGCATCCTTCCGCCTTCTTCCAACCAGGTGTGAGAATGACCTTGGTTCCCCAGAGAAAGTATTTTGTTTTGGCTACAAGATCCCCTCTACCTCAAATCCCCCCTCCCGATCCCTCAGCTCCAATATGGCAACACTGAAATGGACAAAATGGCTTTTGGTCAGGTCAGCTTCAGGGTTGACAGTTAATTTGTGCCAACACCTTTTTTAATAAAAAAAAGAGTTTTATTATTTTTCCATTGCAAAAATAAACATTCCATCTTTCCTTATGCAGTGTGTCTGGGTATCTCGTTCCTCTTTTGCCATATCTTTCACATTCATATTAACATTATTTCCCTAAGTTTAGTATTATACTATATTGAGCATTTAAACATTCTCTCCATTTTTCTTCTTCTTACTGTCTTCTAGTAATTATATCAACATTAAACATCATTATTCTCACCGTGCACATACTAACAGTTTTATATCTTTATCGAAGTGTATTGTCTACTTATTTTTTTAGCTTTTTTCATTTTCCAAACTTCTTTTTTTTTCTTTCCAACCATTGGTAAAATACTTCCGAAAACATATAATATTCAGTTTGCTCTTTCTCCTTAATTGCTAATGTTAATCTGTTCATTTCTGCGCATTCTGATATTTTCCTTAGAAGGTATCAACACTTTGTATGCTTATCACGTCCCTTTGTAGGTTTTCCAATACCGACATCCCTCTCTTCCAACAGACGTATGTTCTGTTATTGTTATTGTTATTGTTATTGTTGTTATTATTATTATTATACAATTGTATCACAGCGGCCAGTTGTTTCGCCGGATTTGGCATTGGTTACTAGTCGGGCCCCACCCAGGGGCCTAGGACGTCGTAACGTATTTTTGTAATATGCGTGCAGATCCAAGCAGTGCAGCTTTTTGCATTTGACTGATGGTGATTTTGTCAATTTTTAACTGTTTTAAATGTAATTCCAGTGCTTTTGGAATAGCACTCAGTGTGCCAATTACCACTGGAATTACCACTGCTGGTTTGTGCCATAGTCGTTGAATTTCAATTTTTAAGTCCCGGTATTTTGCAATTTTTTCATGTTCCTTCTCAGCTACCCTGCTATCACCTGGTATTGCAATGTCTATGATTGTGACCTTATTTTTCTCAACCAGTGTGATGTCTGGTGTATTAGGCGCCAGTATTTTGTCTGTTTGTATGCGAAAATCCCACAAGATCTTGACCATCTGATTTTCGGTGACTTTTTCAGGCTGATGTTCCCACCAGTTTGTTGCTGTTTTAATATTATAATTTTTGCACAAATTCCAATGGATCATTTGTGCTACTGAATTGTGCCGCAATTTATAATCAGTCTGCGCAATTTTTTTACAGTAGCTGAGTATGTGATCAACAGTTTCATCAGCTTCTTTGCAAAGTCTGCATTTGGCATCATCAGAGGATTTTTCAATTTTGGCCTTAATGGCATTTGTGCGGATAGCTTGTTCTTGCACAGCCAGGATTAGTGATTATTATTATTACTATTGTTAGTTTGCTGTTTTGCCTGTTTTGGAAAGGAAGGTTGGCTGACGGGCTTTTTATTTGAAAACTTGGCAGATGACACCATGAGGTCGTGGTGAGCCTCTCCCATCCCTGCTGTTTTTAGGATGTTTGTTGTTTTAAAATGATTGGTTTGGGGTTGGTTGTTTTTAATGAGATTTATGGGTGCTTTTTTTAATGTCACCACCAGGACTGGGTGTGATATAAAGTGTGTAAGTAAATAAACAGCTTTGTCAGAGCAGAGATGAGAACAGAATTGACATCTCATCCGCTAGAGGATGCTTTTTGTCGTGTAACCATTTCTTCTGAATGTGTGTCTCCTAGTTTTGCCTATTTCTTGTCTGCTGCAGCCTTAACGCTTCCTATTTAGGAAACCTGTTTGTCATACAATTTTATGCAGTCTTTTTCTTAGATTTATCGCCTTCCTTTCTTCCAGCAGCCTAAAGCAAATCTCCACTGTCTTCCTTCCTCCGTTTTTTCCCCTTTATCATTCTGCTCTTTTCACTACCGTGTTTTCTAACCTATCTTCCTGTTGCAGTTGTCCCTAAAATACAGAGTCACAGAATAACGGAGTTGGAAGGGACTGTGGAGGTCTTCTAGTCCAACCCCCTGCTCAAGCAGGAGAGCCTATACTATTCCATGGCTGTCCAGTCTCTTTTTAAAACTCCTCAGTGAGGGAGCATCTGCAACTTCCAGAGATTGATTAATTGTCCTCACTGTTAGGAAATTTCTCCTTAATTAGTTTCCATCCATTGCTTCTTCACCTGCCTTCTGGTGCTTTGGACAATAAGTTGACCCCCTCTTCTTTGTAGCAGCCCTTCATATATTGGAAGACTATCATGTCACCCTTAGTTCTTTAAAAAAAAATTAAACTAAGGTGAAGGTAAAGGTTCCCCTCGCACATATGTGCTAGTCATTCCCGACTCTAGGGGGTGGTGCTCATCTCTGTTTCAAAGCCGAAGAGCCAGCGCTGTCGAAAGATGTCTCTGTGGTCATGTGGCCGGCATGGCTCAACTCCGAAGGCGCACGGAATGCTGTTCCCTTCCCACCAAAGGTGGTTCCTATTTTTCTACTTGCATTTTTTACGTGCTTTCGAACTGCTAGGTTGGCAGAAGATGGGACAAGTCACGGGAGCTCACTCCGTTACGCGGCGCTTGGGATTAGAACCACTGAACTGCCGACCTTTCTGATCGACAAGCTCAGCATCTTAGCCACCGAGCTACCGCGTCCCTCTTTATTAAACTAGACGTATCCAATTCCTGCAACCGTTCTTCATGTGTTTTAGCCAGCCCCCTAATCATCTTCCTTGCTCTTCTCTGCACTCTTTCCAGAGCTTCAACATCCTTTTTTTTTTTGTATTATGGGGATGACACACACACAAAAAAGTGTGTGAGCCGAGGTGGCGCAGTGGTTAAATGCAGCACTGCAGGCTACTGCTAGATCAGCAGTTCAGCGGTTCAAATCTCACCGGCTCAGGGTTGACTCAGCCTTCCATCCTTCCGAGGTGGGTAAAATGAGGACCCAGATTGTTGGGGGCAATATGCTGACTCTCTGTAAACCGCTTAGAGAGGGCTGAAAGCCCTATGAAGCGGTATATAAGTCTACTGCTATTGTTATTGCTATTGTTTTATTGTATGCGTGGATTATTCTTTCCTCCGTTTCCCGGTAAGCTGTTTGTACGGAACGGCATTTTCCAATTTTATAAAGCTGTCTTGAGCAATATGAAGGAAGGTGTCATAAATACAAGCATGGCAGGAATTATATTTCAGAGCATGGCTGATCTGACCTTTTTCTTTTCAGTCAGTGGCCACATTTCCTTGAGTGATGGGTGAGGATGAATCAAGGGGGGGGGCAAGGTCACCCCTTTGTATTTTTGTATTATGTTTTTTTCATTGCGGTGGCCTAGAGGTGGATCTCTCACCTCACCATCAGGAGGCTCTTGAATTCGATCCTAGGTAGAAGCAGATCTTTCTCTCTCTGGGCACAATGAGATTATATCTGCCAAACAAGACTCCGCATTGGCAACAGGAGGAGCATCCGGCCAGTAAAAACTCAGCTCCATTCAGTTGCCCAGACTCCACCCCGATGCAAGGGATTATGGGGTCACTAAAAGAGGAGGAGGATTCTTTTTTTCTCTTTTGGACCTCTTTCTTTCGCGCTCCACAGCAGAAAGCGAGGAAGCAAAAACACCCTTTTAAAGACACTCTCAGCTGATCTCCTTTAATAATTGAGTTTCAGAATTCAATTTTTTTAAAAAGAAATTAGGCTGATGTAATTACCACCGCAGGTTGCCAACTCTCGTTACGGAACCACACGCTAGCATAGGTTGCACCGTGTAGGAGATACACTTTAGCCTTTAATTAATGGAATTGAGCCTGTATCTGACATGGTATGTTAAACTATACCATTAGACTTGTGATGATTACTTTGAACTGTTTTTAATGACCTCTGACTAGAGCAATAAAAGCGTGAAAAGGAGAGGACTACTTAATTTGTATTCCTCAACTCAAGGGTCTTATGAGGTGGAAAGCGAAGCGGATTAGCAATATATATTAGCCTTGTTTCAACAAAAGACTGCTGGTTGTTATTTTAAGTCTCTTATCTCTCTCTATGTATGTAAAAGGCAAGTACCACTCACTCATCAAGAAAACTCCAGAACCGTGAAGCCTACAAACTTGAAATTTGGCACTTAGCTTCCTCTTGGCTTCTAGGTGCTCGCTAAGAAAGAATTTTTCAAAATGACCACCAGATCATTAGTATTTCTTATACTATGTGTGTGTGTGTGTGTATTTATACATACATACATACATACATACATACATACATACATACATACACATAAATACATAAATACAGATACATAAATACATACATACATACACACACCCTCTGATGCTAAGGAGTTAGACATTCTACTCCCCCTCCCCACCTGAAGAGAATTCTGTTCCAACTGCCAGTTCCCTCACATTCCGTTACCTCAGTTCAAACTGGCAGACGTTCCACTCCAAGGTGGCGCAGTGGTTAAATGCAGCACTGCAGGCTGACTGCTAGATCAGCAGTTCAGCGGTTCAAATCTCACCGGCTCAGGGTTGACTCAGCCTTCCATCCTTCCGAGGTGGGTAAAATGAGGACCCGGATTGTTGTTGGGGGCAATATGCTGACTCTGTAAACCGCTTAGAGAGGGCTGAAAGCCCTATGAAGCGGTATATAAGTCTACTGTTATTGCTATTATTATTCACTCAGGAGCTGCCTGGGGCTCCTTACGGTACTAAACGTCGGTACCTCACCAAAATGTCTACGCCTGCCCTTGCACCTATGGAACCGCTTCCGAACTCAAGCAGCGGAAGCAATCTTCCATTATGCGTTTCAATCATCGACCGCCACCGAGGCAATGAATTGAACTGGAGTGAACCGGCTCGCCCAATCACGTAGCTTCGTCGCAAAGCATGGGTATCCAGCTAGTCTGCCTATCGGATGATCTGAGCTGGTCCTAATTTTCTTCCCTAGGTTTTTCTTTTCTCTTTCCCTGCTCATTTTTAACATTTCTATTTTCTAAGGCCTCAGTACTACTTTAGGGTGGAGGGGGAGGGGAAATCAATCATTAGGGAGACCTACTGATTCTTAGGGATCCAGGTCAGGGGTGGGTTAAGGCAGTCACTCCTGCCGGTTCGCTCATGGTTGTGCTTGATGCGTGCATGCACAGTGCAGTAATAATTGCTCTGCGCATGCGCAGCAACAAAAAACAAGATGGTGGCGCCAACGATGCTGCCCAGAGAACCGGTTCGGGGGCGTGGCAGGTTCCAACGACCCAGGCCACCAAACCATTACCGCTTCGTCCGAACCGGTCCGAACCGATAGGAACCCATCACTAATCCATGTCACAGAGCGGGAGGGGGTCCAGCTATTCCTCCAAAGCACCTGAGAGCAGGATAAGAGATAATGGATGGAAACTGATCCAGGAGAGAAGCAATTTAGAACTAAGGAGAAATTTCCCGAGAAGCCTAGATCAGAACACTGCTGTCCCGGAACCACACAAGCTAATACTTCTCCCACTTGTTGAGACCGACTTATTTCTCCATGTCTGTTTTTTTATCCGAGAAGGTCAAAAACGGAACCTCTGGAATCTTCCTCAGGGAGCAATCCCCCCCCCCTCCCCGGGTGTCTCACTCGGCTATCCGTTTCCTTCCCCGTCTCCGCACTGCCACCTAAATATGAGATGCTGGGCAATGAAGCTTTTGCCTTCAATTTCATGAATCAGTTTATCTCTAATGAGTAGAAAACAGCACATTAGCCATTTGTGCCTGGCGGTGACACATACACACACAGAGGCACACACTCCAATCCATTGATAGGGTTGCCAGCTCATTAAGTCAAAATATGGCACCTCCAAAGGACAGGGATCCATTCTTCCTAATGAACTGTTCCACGCCAGCAAGATTTCGGAAGACGGGGGGGAGGGGGGGAGAGAATTGTCATCTTTCTACCTCGAGCCATTATTTTCCTTCTGACTGTCCTTTCAGAAAAATTCTCAGCTGTCTCTCTTCTTATATATATTCCCTTCTTATATATAAAGGGCGGTGGCGGGGGGGGGGGAGAAGAAGAAGAAAAACTGGCTGGTGGGAAGAACTGCCCGTAGAATACAAAATAACACAGCTGGAAGGGACCTTCGAGGTCTTCTAGTCCAACCCCCTGCACAAGCAGGAGACTCTATATTATTCCAGACAAGTGGCTGTCCAATCTCCTCTTAAGAACCTCCACAACATCTGGTGGCAAGTTGCTCCACTGGTTAATTGTGCTCACTGACCGTAAATTTCTTCTGAATTCTAGGTTGAATCTCTTTGATAAGCTTCTGTCCATTACATCTTGCCCTGTCCTCAGCTGCTTTGGAGAACAAGTTAAACTCCTCTTCTCTGTGGCAGTCCCTCAAATATTGGAAGATGGCTGTCATTTTACCCCTAAACTTTGTTAGACTCGATATACACCCTGCTCCTGCAAACCTTCATATTTTTTTTTACTATCAGTTCTGTGGGCATGGCTTAGTGGGCATGGCAGGGGAAGGATACTGCAAAATCTCCATTCCCTCCCCACTCCTGGAGGAAAGATATTGCAAAATTTCCTTTCCCACTCTACTTCAGGGGAAGGATACTGCAAAATCTCCATTCCCTCCCCACTCCTGGGGGAAAGACATTGCAAAATTTCCTTTCCCACTCTACTTCAGGGGAAGGATACTGCAAAATCTCCATTCCCTCCCCACTCCTGGGGGAAAGATATTGCAAAATTTCCTTTCCCACTCTACTTCAGGGGAAGGATACTGCAAAATCTCCATTCCCTCCCCACTCCTGGGGAAGGATATCGCAAAATCCCCATTCCCTCTCCACTCTGGGGCCAGACAGAGGTGGCATTTTCTGGTTCTCCAAACTACTCAAAATTTCCACTACTGTTTCTCCAGAACCTGTCAGAACCTGCTGAATTTCACCACTGTTTAACTTCCAGCCCAACTTCCAATCAAATCTGTTGCTCTTCTCTTTACTCTTTCTAGAGTCTCTACCAGAGGTGGTATTCAGCCAGTTCAGACTGTTTCAGGCAAACTGGTAGCGGAGATCGCGGGTGGGAACCCACTCTGGTTCTATGCCGTCTTATTTAGCCACTTTTTTAGGCTGGCCACGTGCGCAGAAGGTGCATGCATCAGCCAAGCGCATGTGTGGAAGGTGTGTGCATGCGCTAAGCAAGTGTGCATGTGCAGGGCAAACCTGTGGTTAAAAAAAAGTGGAACCCACTACTGGCCTCTACATCTTTTTTTATTTTTGTATCATAGTGACCAATACTCCATGCAGAATGCTATCAAAAGGATAGCCGAGCTAGTTTTCTGAGAAGAACTGAATATTTTAACTTAGGACCATGTCAAATCTCCCAAGAGAATTAAAAGGAGGATTTGGGGGGTTTCGCTGCTCTTCATCGGATGAAATATTACAAAAGCATCAGGGGTGATGAAGGGAGGGCAGATTGGATAGGAAGCAACACTTATTTCAAAATTAAGCCAAGTGCTGCACCACTTCAAAGACACAGATTTGAGCCTGGAGGCATTAGTTAATGACATCATTGGACTCAGATTATGGTTAATATCCACAATCAAAGAATGATGGTGCACGCACGCCTACAGACCCCCTTCTGAAAACACAAAAGCTGCAAATTCCTGGCCTTTCTTCCATCACAAGCAGTTAATCCATTAAAACCACCAATGCCAGTTTGTTCCTAATCTTGTGAAATTTCTTAATGTTCTCATAATAATCATGGTTTAATATCTAGTTTGGTGAAAAGAAGGACTAGGGGAGACATGATAGCAGTGTTCCAATACCTCAGGGGTTGCCCCAAAGAAGAGGGAGTCACACTATTCTCCAAAGCACCCGTGGGTAGAATAAGAAGCAATGGGTGGAAACTAACCAAGGAGAGAAGCAACTTAGAACTGAGGAGGAATTTCCTGACAGTGAGAACAATTAATCAGTGGAACAACTTGCCTCCAGAAGTTGTGAATGCTTCAATACTGGAAGTTTTTAAGAAGATGTTGGATTGCCATTTGTCTGAAACGGTATAGGGTTTCCTGCCTAAGTAGGGGGTTGGACTAGAAGACCTCCAAGGTCCCTTCCAATTCTGTTCTGTTTTTTTTTCTTTATATGAACACACATCAAGTATAATCTTTCCTATATTTATTCTATTCTATTCTATTCTATTCTACTCTACTCTACTCTACTCTACTCTACTCTACTCTACTCTACTCTACTCTACTCTACTCTACTCTACTATACTATACTATACTATACTATACTATACTCTTCATTCTATTCTCCAAAGCACCTGAGGGCAAGACAAGAAGCAATGGGTGGAAACTAATCAAGGAGAGAAGCAACTTAGAACTGAGGAGAAATTTCCTGACAGTTAGAACAATTAATCAGTGGAACAGAAGTTGCCTCCAGAAGTTGTGAATGCCCCAACACTGGAAGTTTTCAAGAAGATGTTGGATATCCATTTGTCTGAAGTGATGTAGGGTTTCCAGCCTAAGCAAGGGGTTGGATTAGAAGACCTCCAAGGTCCCTTCCGACTCTGTTATTCTATGTTCTATTTTTCTATTTTCCCCCCTTGTCAGTTTCTCCAGTGTCATATCGGCAAGATTTAAGGAAAGCCTCCCTCAACTTTCCCCCCCACTCTCTCTATAGTGGCTGGTGGGGCAGACGTAGGTAATTTCACTGCATGCCAGCGACAAGGAACCAGTAGTTGGGGAGGGGGGGAATGAATTGGTGAGGAGCTCTGTAGAGAAAGCCTGCTGAGATGAAAATGAATGAAACCTTGAAATGCGAAGCTCTATGGAAACGGAGCAGAGGAATATTCGTTTCCAGCAGAACACACCTATTCCCAGCCCTGCACAAATATAAAAATATCAGAATCCTCATAAAGGTGGCTTGCTTTGCCACATGACTAATTCACCCTGTTTTCAAGGGTTAACATAGCTATAAGCACACCTCTCTGCATTTCTAGTAACTAGGACATTACTTTCCATTTTTTAAAAAAACAACAGAAATTGTGGGTTTCATACATGCAGAATCCTCTTAGCAGGCAACAGAATAACAGAGTTGTTATTGGAAAGGGCCTTGGAGGTCTTCTATCCAACCCCCTGCACAAGCAGGAGACCCTACACCACTCCAGGCAAATGGCTGTCCCATCTCTTCTCCGAAAACCTCCAGTGATGGAGCATTCACAACTTCTGAAGGCCAGCCCTTCCCCTGGTTAATTGTTCTCACTGTCAGGAAACGTCTCCTTAGTTCTAGGTTGCTTCGCTCCTTGATTAGTTTCCATCTATGGTTTCTTGTCTTGCCTTCCGGTGCTTTGGAAAATAGGTTGACCCCCCCCCCTCTTCTTTGTGGGAGCCCCTCAGATATTAGAATGACTAATTCTAATATTAGTCTGTTGTCATGTCAATGTCAGACCTTCTTTTCATTAAAGTAGACATACCCAGTTCCTGCAACCGTTCTTCATGTTTGAACCTCCAGTCCACTCACCATCTTTGTTGCTCTTCTCTGCACTCTTTCTGGAGTCTCAACATCTTTTTTTTTATTGTGGTGACCAAAAGTGGATGAAAACAGAAGACAACACACACACACACACAAATACACGGACAGACACGTTAGGCTATTGACGCTTGAAGGATTTCCATGGTTATATAACCTCAAGTCCTCATAACTGTTGTTGTTGTTGTTGTTGTTGTTGTTGTTAATTGCAAAGTCATGTCTGACCCATCAGACCCCATGGACAACGTTCCTCCAGGCCTTCTTGTCCTCTACCATCCTCTGGAGTCCATTTAAGCTCACGCCGACTGCTTCAGTGACTCCATCCAGCCACCTCCTTCTCTGCCATCCCCTTCTTCTTCTTTTGCCCTCCATCATTCCCAGCATGAGGCTCTTCTCCAGGGAGTCCTTCCTTCTCATTAGGTGGCCAAAGGCTTTGAGTTTCCTCTTCAGGATCTGGCCTTCGAAAGAGCAGCCAGGGTTGATCTCTTCTAGGACTGACCGGTTGGATGGCCTTGCAGTCCAAGGGACTCAATGCAGGAGTCTTCTCCAGCACCAGAGTTCAAAGGCCTCCATTCTTTGGCGCTCAGCCTTTCTTATGGTCCAACCTTCACAGCCATCCATTGCAACTGGGAAAACCACAGCCTTGACTAGACTCACTTTTGTTGGCAGGGTTGATGGGCTGTCTGAACAAGTAAGCAAGGTCATGGCACACACTTGAAAGTAAATCAGGAAGACTGTAATTGTGGGGTCTGCCTGGCAAGAACAAATAATGCTTATCAACTGGAAATATACCGTACATGTGTAAAGCTTGTAGCAATTATGGGTAGTTAGAAAGCTGATAAAAAGTAACAAGAGTTAGACAACTTGCAGACCTCAGCTAAAAGTTAGAAATAGAGATGGTCGGCAGCAAATGAAATGTGTATTAGGTAACTTCTGGAAGTATTCATTCAGGCTTAGGAATACTTAGGAATACAAGCTTAGGAGACCAATAGAACAAATTGTAGAATTATTACTAAAATGTTTATTAGATGATATTTCTTATTATCTCACCTTGTCCCTCCTTCAGTGAAAATGTATAAAGTTTACTTAATCTTTTGTTCTTGGTTCTTGGCATTTTAAGCCAGGAACTCTTTTTCCTTGGAGTCAGAAAACCTGCACATGGTGTCTGGTGTCCATCATTGGCTTCAGCACCAGGCTCGGACCTGAATTGGGAACAACAGGTTGATATCTCTGCTTTTTAGTCTGCTGTCTGGATTTGTCATCGCTTTCTTCCCCAGGAGCAAGCGTCTTTTAATTTCTTGGCTGTAGTCCCCATCTGCGGTCATCTTGGAGCCCAGGAAAATAAAACCAGTCACTACCTCCATTTCTTCCCCATCTATTTGCCTTATAACTTAAATTTTAAAAAAAATATATTTTAAACACTTATACACAATGACACAAACATGCACAAGACTTACAAATGACATCAGAACTACACATTCCTTCTTACAGCAGATATCTATCGGTGCATCTTTCCCTCTCAATACATTCTAATTTTACATTTATAATTCTTTTATTTCTTACTCTGTTGCTTAACAGTCTGTCATTCATATCAGACAGTCTTTGTTATTCTTCTCCTATTATCTAACTTTTTTCTACTTTTGTAAATCCTACTTTTCCTACATTCTTGTCACGGTTTCCTACTTCTTCTATCAAACTAATTGCATTTCCCAAATTCTTATTTCCTGTTTCTAGCCTCACACCACTTACATCATTTTCCCCAAATTAAAATAAATTAAATGCCTTATATAACTTTAGTGAAGATTCAACTTTGTCTTGCTTTCTGCCCAAGCTGGATTTGTTTTCTCCTACAAGTTCTCTCTAGTGCCAGAAATGCTGTTGCAATTTAACTAGATGGCTGTTTATGTGTGTGGGAAACGATGAGATCTTCTCTGTCCGTCACTGTCTTCTTCTCCTCTGTAATTAAACATTTCAGGTGAGCTGAAGTGCGGCTCTGGGAGAACAAACTGGGATAGAAGTTAATCAAGCATGTCCGGCTGCTAATTGCAGAAGGGGTCCTTAGGAGCCTCCCTCCCTATTCTTTCGGTTGTGTAGACCTGAGGGGGTGGAGGTCTGGCGGGACTCCACCTACTTCTGGTCGGCCTATCATGATTTATAATTAAAGTGGCTGGAGCTTGCATAAACGCAAGGGGAGAATTCCCCAGAGACTGTGTAGTTTATTAACATAAATTGATCAAGGGAAGAGAGAACAAATACCAAAGAATTTCTCCACTCTTCAGTGCTCAAGGAAGAGCCCCTTTCCCACTGCACTGAGAGGAAAGGGAACTTGGAAGGGACTCAGTGGAAGGATGAAGGTTAATTTATTCTAATAGGTCTTAATGATTTTCAGGAGGCAGCCACTGAATCCTGCCTTCTAATCCCATTAGTGTTTCAGGATAATGATTAGCACATTAAAAAGGAAAGGTTTTTTTTTTCTCCCTCTCCGGTACAATTAGAAGCAGGTGCTGTCATTTAACCTGCTAGAGAGGTGTTCAAACTATTCATAAGCGCAGAGAACAATGGCTTTTTAGGCAAGCTTAGCTTTTAAGCCCAACTTAAAGTTTGTGTTGCGTGCTTCCATGGGAAATGGAGAAATGGAGAAATGGAGGCAGTGACAGATTTTATTTTCCTGGGCTCCAAGATGACCGCAGATGGGGACTGCAGCCAAGAAATTAGAAGACGCTTGTTCCTGGGGAGGAAAGCGATGGCAAATTTAGACAGCCTACTAAAAAGCAGAGACATCACCCTGCCAACAAAAGTGTGTATAGTCAAGGCTCTGGTTTTCCCAGTTGCAAGGGATGGCTGTGAAGGTTGGACCATAAGGAAGGCTGAGCGCCAAAGAATGGAGGCCTTTGAAGTCTGGTGCTGGAGAAGACTCCTGTGAGTCCCTTGGACAGCAAGGCCATCCAACTGGTCAGTCCTAGAGGAGATCAACCCTGGCTGCTCTTTAGAAGGCCAGATCCTGAAGAGGAAACTCAAATCCTTTGGCCACCTAATGAGAAGGAAGGACTCCCTGGAGAAGAGCTTTATGGTGGGAACGATGGAGGGCAAAAGAAGAAGGGGATGGCAGAGAAGGAGGTGGCTGGATGGAGTCACCAAAGCAGTCAGTGTGAGCTTAAATGGACTCCAGAGGATGGTAGAGGACAGGAAGGCCTGGAGGAATGTTGTCCATAGGGTCGCGAGTTCGACACAACTTCACAACTAACAATAACATGGGAATTGCTAAATGAAGGATAATGGTTGGAAGGAACCTGTTGGGAAATGGTCAGCTAGGCTGGAAGGAGGGATCAAGCAGGAAACTAGATTTATACCCTCTTTTGGGCTTTGAATTTGAGCTTGTATTCTGATTGGTTGTCAGGCTCCCATGCAGGGGCAACTCTGTTGGCTGTCCTGCGTCCCAAGCTTGGTTAACTCTTGGGTGATGATGTAATGAAAAGGCTTTAGCATTCCTATTGTGGCTCTGCTTGAAGGAGGTAGATTTTTGTTATGTAGAATAGCCTGGCTTAGGCCTTAATAGCACATTGACAAAGGTGGTGGGGAGGCTGAGTTTCTGCCTCCCTTTTAGAGGGAAATATTCTGCCCTTTTAATATTCCCTAAAATATCTCATTTTCCTAGGAAAGGGGAGGGGGCTAACTTCCTACAGTATCTACTCGATTTCTCCCATCTGATATTTTGATCGATGGAAACATTGACGGTTTCATTAGGCTGTCACAAATCAAAGGCCTTTCATTTACTTCTAAATGGCCCAGTGCTGGTTCTCTGGAGCGATGCGCGCCAGAACCTTCCAATTAGCATTTCCGTTTCTGCTTTAAACGCTGATTGGTGATGGGTTTCTAAGTGCCCATGAAATGCTTAAGAAGACCCAAGGAAGTCATAAGGCTCCTTCTTTTTTTTATTTTTATTATTATTACCGGTGCTTCCTCTCAGTCTGTTTTCCAGATTACTGTTCTGTTGATGATGATGGGCTGGGGAATTCTTGAAGGACCAGAGAAACTTTGTGAAGGGGGAAAAAAAAGCAATGTTGCAGATCTTGACCTTATGAGCCAACAGCTGAAATTTAGTCATTACAGCTGGGATGCCATTTGGCTCAGCGTCCGCTGAGCAGTCGCAAAGTGTCTCATCAAACTCTTTCAGATGTTCATTTCCCCCCCCCCAACTTTGGCTAGTCCAAAGAAACCAGGCATTAGTAGTACCATATTTTCAGAGTATAAGAAGCACTGGAGTATAAGACGCACCAAGATTTTGAAGAGGCAAATTTTTTAAAAAACAGTTTTTGAACTCTGCAGACCTCCCCCCAAATAGCCCGTTTTTCACAAAAATGGGTCCGTTTTTTGTCAAACAAAGGCCATGCATAGCCTTTAGGAGGCTTATAGAGTGCTCCTGGGGCTGTGGGGGCAAAAAGGAGCAAAAAAACTCCATATTTTTCACTGATGTTTGCCCTCACCAGCCCCCAGGAGCACTCTGGAAGCCTCCTAAAGGCTATGCATGGCCATTTTTGCAAAAGGGGTGATGTTTCGGTGTATAAGTCGCACCTAGATTTTCACCCTCTTTTTTGAGGGAAAAAGGTGTGTCTTATACTCCAAAAAATATGGTTATTCAGGAACCTGGTCAGTTTGAGTTAAATGGGGTTGACATTCCCACATAGTTGTCACTGTTACAAGTAACACCCCTAACAAAAGAAGACTCCGAGGCTTGAGTTTCCTCAGAATTTCCGTTTTATTAGAGATGTCACATTGGCAAATCTGGGAAAACCCGAATCTGAAAGTTTTCCCCACCCAAACAGAAGTTCAAGTCCCTGCCCAGCTCCCTCATGTCCATCACATGGTCCAGTCAGGCGTCATCCAAAATTGGAGATGCCTCCCAGTCACACCCTCACAGCTGCAGGGCAAGGTGTCCTTGACTCTCTGAGAAAAGAATGCTATTTTGATTGTACCCTGTTTCCCCCAAAATAAGACCTCCCCGGATAATAAGCCCAATCAGGGTTTGGAGCGCATGCGCTAAATTAATCCCTCCCCCCTAAAATAATTTCCCTCCCTGAAAACACAGCAGCAACCATGCACTCTGCCTCCTGCACCTCGAAAATAATAAGACCTCCCCAAAAATAAGGTCAAGTGCTTATTTTGGGCAGGTCAAAAGAAAATAAGACCTTGTATATCTCCCATACTCCATATAAACCCCCCTCCCAATTTCCCACAGCATTAATTGTGGCAGTAAAAGATGGCTTCCATAAAACTATTCTGACAATAGTTTTGCTCCATGCAGTATCAACTGTGTGAACTCTCAAGTTTCTTCTTCCCGCTATGTATTCAAAAATGTACAATGATATGTGTGTGTGTGTGTGTGTGTGTGTGTGTACAGGTATTCCTCAACAACAACAGTTCATTTAGTGATCATTCGAAGTTACAACGGCATTGAAAAAAGTGACTTTTTCCAGAGGAAAAAAGAAACCCCCAGAGAGAGTTCACTTTGCCTTTTGAAAAGCCCCTTTGGGACTCTGATTTAGTGTTAAATCCAAATCGAATGATTGACATGCGGAAAGCTGTGATGTGGAAAACCAAAGCTGGCATAATTGAAAATCCAAACTGTTTTAAATATATCCTTTTTTAAAAAAATATATAGTGATGAAAAGGAAATGAAAAAAAAGAGAACAAAACACAAAAGGTTTTTTCTTAAGTGAAAAACAAACAAAACCTGCACTGAAAATAGGTATGTAAATGTTTCCCAGAACTTAATAAACTTCCTTTCCTTAAAAGAAAAAATAAATAAAAATTAAGTACCCTCTTTCCCAAATAATGAAAAAAGGTTGAGATTTGCTCTCTTCGGTCACCTTGAATGCAAGGCCTCCTGTGAAGTTTTGAGGGGTAGGAAGAAAGGCCTTATAGAGCCAGCCCTAATCCAAGGTTGATCAACCCCAATTGGCTGGGGTCCCAGAACTCTAAGCCAACTCTAAAGACTCCCCCTCCCCACTTAATACAATGTCTGAGTCCCCTTGCATTATGTTTGCAAATCACCTCCGTGGCTTTATCTCGAGTAAATGGAAAGGAGTTTTGAACAAACTCTGCTTTCTTCGGGAGGCTTAGGGGGGGAAAAAACAGCCGTTTTCCATTTCATAGGTGGAGGTAATTAATGTTAATTACTGTAAAGGAGTTTATCGAAAAGGGGGGGGGAGAACAGTTTGGGGGTGAGGTTGCATCTGTTAGGTCCCCTGATGGGGCCGTACCTTCTTTTCCCCACTCGAAAAAGTCAAGGCATGATTCTGAATTTAGATGAGAATTTATATCTCCATGGTGACCCCAATGTCAACCTGCATGGACTGCCCATTAACTTGCTCGGAGCACTGCAGGCAGCAAGGGGTTGGTGGAGCCACCTGAAGCTCAGCTCAGCATGGAGGTTACAGGTGGAAGAAGGCGGGGGGGGGGGGGAGGGGGCTTGGCTGTTGTTTTAAATGTTCAGTTTCTTTTAGCCAAACTGGTGACGCCAGGCCTTTTCAGACTGGGAAAGGAGCTCTTCCCACTAGCTGAGTTCACCAACCCACAAACCCAACGTTATCAAAAGGTGTTATGATTCTCTCCCTCTCCCTCTCCCTCTCCCTCTCCCTCTCCCTCTCCCTCTCCCTCTCCCTCTCCCTCTCCCTCTCCTTCCTTCCTTCCTTCCTTCCTTCCTTCCTTCCTTCCTTCCTTCCTTCCTTCCAGCTTTCTTTCTTTCTTTCTTTCTTTCTTTCTTTCTTTCTTTCTTTCTTTTTTCTTTCTTTCTTTCTTTCTCTTTATTGGCCAAGTGTGATTGGACACCCAAGGAATTTGTCATATGCTTTCAGTGTACATAAAAGAAAAGATACATTCGTCACGAATCATAAGGTACAGCATTTAATGATAGTCATAGGGTACAAATAAGCAATCAAATCATACTAGGAAACAATATAAATCATAAGGATACAAGCAACAAAGAGTCATAAGTGGGAGGAGATGGGTGATAGGAATGATGGGGAGATTAATAGTAATAGTAATGCAGACTTAGTAAATATCTTGACAGTCTTGAGGGAATTATTTGTTTAGCAGAGTGATGGCATTCGGGGAAAAACTGTTCTTGTGTCTAGTTGTTCTGGTGTCGTTTTGAGGGTAGGAGTTGCAACAATTTGTGTCTAGGATGTGAGGGGTCTGTAAATATTTTCACGGCCCTCTTTTTGACTCGTGCAGTATGTATAGGTCCTCGATGGAAGGCAGGTTGGTAGCCATTGTTTTTTCTGCAGTTCTGATTCTCCTCTGAAGTCTGCGTCTGTCTTGTTGGGTTGCAGAGCCAAACCAGACAGTTATGGAGGTGCAGATGAGAGACTCAATCATTCCTCTGTAGAACTGAATCTGCATCCCATTGTGCAGTTTGAGCTTCCTGAGTTGGTACAGAAAGAACATTCTTTGTTGTGCTTTTTTGATGATGTTTTGGATGTTAGGTGTCCATTTTAGGTCTTGAGATATGATAGAACCATGATTTAGGATGGTGCATGAACTCAGCCACTGAGTTATCTTCATGTGTGGTTTGTTTGTTTATTTGTATCCCATCTTTATGATTTTTACAAATTCAAGTCCGTGAACGTATCCAACACACCTTCCTTCTCCTATTTCCCTCACAACAGCCCCCCCCCCCCGTGAAGTGAGTTGGGCTGAGAGGGTTGGATTGGTTCAAAGTCACCCATCTGTCTTTCATGCCTAAGGCAGGAATAGAACTCACAGTCTCCTGGAGATTGGCTCAAAGTCACCCAGCTGGCTTTCATGCCTAAAGTGGGTCTAGAACTTTAGAACATGGCTGGCTGGGGAATTCTGGGAGTTGAAGTCCTTTAATTTGTCAAAGTTGGATACCCTGTAATAGACAGAATCTTGCCAAACTAAAGCACCAAACCTAACAAGATAGATGCTGGGAGATTCTAGGGAGTTAGCTACCCTCAATCTTTTTCCTCCCCACACCATTCAATTTTCTTCTCACAGCCCCTTTCTGGAATGTGCTGCCCCCCCAACTGCTGTGCTGTTGTTGACATCCCCCTCCCCACTCCTTCTTCAGCTGCACATTTCATCACACTTGCTGGTGTGTTTTAAGAAGTTATACTTTGTGCTAGAGAAAAGAGAATAATAAATGAGTGCAATTTCCACCTTGGAAATTCAGCTGCGGGTGGGGGAATGCCTGTGTGTGGGGACAGGCAAATGCATTGCTAATGAATCCGGATACCTTTGATACAGAGAACTTCCTTTTCTCAAGCAACACAAAGCAATTTCTTCACTTTCAGTCTTATCTCTGAGTAGAACAAGGGAAAGATAGTGCTGAATACCGCATCCTTGTTCCTGAACTCATTGACTAGTGAAGAGAAGGACCAAGGGAGACAGGATAGCAGCCTTCCAATATTTGAGGGGCTGCCACAGAGAGGAAGGGGTCAAGCTATTTTCCAAAGCACCCGAAGGCCAGAGAAGGAAAAATGGATGGAAATTGACCCAGGAGAGATTCAACCTAGAAATAAGGAGAAATTTCCTGACATTGAGAACGATCAACCCATGGAACAGAAGTTGCCTTCGGAAGTTGTGGGAGCTACATCACTGGAAGCTTGGTTAAATGCAGCACTGCAGGCTACTGCTACATCAGCAGTTCAGCGGTTCAAATCTCACCGGCTCAGGGTTGACTCAGCCTTCCATCCTTCCGAGGTGGGTAAAATGAGGACCCAGATTGTTGGGGGCAATATGCTGACTCTCTGTAAACCGCTTAGAGAGGGCTGAAAGCCCTATGAAGCGGTATATAAGTCTACTGCTATTGCTATTGCTATTGCTTCCCATTCTGTTAATCTGTTAATCTAACTCATATTTGGCGTCGTTTCTCTTCAAAAGATGAGGCAGTCTTTGAAAGGGTTTGTTTTTCAAGTCTCAAGCTCTTTCCATCTTAACAATTTTTATGTTCTTCCTGTTACAAGAAAACCATGAAACCAGGCAGCGATCCTTCCTATTCCTTTCTACAAACAACATGATTCATAATTCTCATTTCCTTCATGACCAAACATAGATGGGAAGCTTTGATATGTTTGAGACTATAGCAAGGTTGGCAACCTTAACCCCAAAATCTCATATATTTTTTGGCATGAGATCCTAGGCAATTTTTCTTCAGGAGTCCAGAAGAAATTGCCGACACCCCAATCTACCAAATATTGGAAGGAAATGGGGAAAACTCCCCGTTCTTGGGTTCACACAGACTAAGGTTTGGCAACTTTAAGATAACTGGACCATAACTTCCAAAATTCCCAAGTCTGCAGGTGTGGACTTCAACTCCCAGAATTCCCCAGCCACCATGGGTCAACTTCAACTCTCCAAATCGAATTGCAAAATTCTGGGAGTTGAAGTTCACATCTCTCAAAGTTGCTAAGAGTTGAGAAACACTGCTCTGGGCCCTTCTAAAGAAACTCCATCCAAGAATCTCGAATCTTCCTCAATTTACATTAGGCCAGAATTGTTTTTTGCAGGATCCAGAATTTTTTTTTAAAAAAAATCTCTTTGCGACTTTCTCTTCTTCCCTTTAAGTAATTTTTTTTCTTTTTTCTTTTAAAAAAAATCCACAGTGCATTGAAAGGAAGCGCACCACTGAATTAAACATCATGCAATCTAGTCAAGCTTGCCGGCAACATTTCTTTCCCCTGCCATCTCTTAAATCACATTTTTTATTATTGTTGTGTCTCTTACCGTATAAAATTAATTTGGGAACCATTTGCCCAAAGGGCAAATGATTTTCGGTACATTGCTTCAATCTTTTATTAAAGAAAGAGTTTCAGGTGAATACACCTTTTTGGGTGCAATCCGTAGCCAAGAAAGGATAACACAGCATCATTCAGTCCAGGATTTGAACTGGTGGTTTGAACGTGAATTTGGGAGCTGGTTGATCACTAACCAGGAATCGTCAAGGTGACACCTTTATTATTTATTTTTGTTTTACTCTTGGACAAAAACTAACTAGATTCAGATAAAAAGCTGCCTTGGAAATGCCAGCCATACTCTTTGCTCTGTGTTGAGGTTTTATTTATTTATGAGTATTAGAGAAGTCGCCATCTCTGCCGATTGTCAGAAATGGCTGGCTGGGGAATTCTGGGAGTTGAAGCCCACCATCTTCAAGTTGCCGAGGTTCAGAACTTTATGTTCTATAAAGTCCTCCATCTGTGATATAGACAGGGCCAGGTCTGTTTGGCGAGCACGGCTTTTTAAGTGATCCTGCAGGATAAGAATCCAGCTGTTACAAATCAAGTGACTCAGTTTTTATTGGCAGATATCTCAATTAGTAGGAAAAATACTGGCTTTCGCAGACACTGTTGACAGTTTGTTACCGGTTCTCTTTTATTCTGTAATTCTCTGTTTTTCTTTTCAGACTCTTGTTTTAATTCTATACAATACAAGAGCAGAGTTGGAAGGGACCTTGGAGGTCTTCTAGTCCAACCCCCTTCCCTAGGCAGGAAACCTTACACCATTTCAGACAAATGGCTATCCAACATCTTCTTAAAGACTTCCAGTGTTGGGGCATTCACAACTTCTGGAGGCAACTTCTGTTCCACTGATTAATTGTTCTCACTGTCAGGAAATTTCTCCTCAGTTCTAAGTTGCTTCTCTCCTTGATTAGTTTCCACCCATTGCTCCTTGTTATACACTCAGGTGCTTTGGGGAATAGTTTGACTCCCTCTTCTTTGTGGCAACCCCTGAGATATTGGAAGACTGCTGTCATGTCTCCCCTAGTCCTTCTTTTCATTAGACATACCCAGTTCCTGCAACCGTTCTTCATATGTTTTAGCCTCCAGTCCCCTAATCATCTTTGTTGCTCTTCTCTGCACTCTTTCTAGAGTCTCCACACCTTTTCTTCATCGTGGCAACCAAAACTGAATGCAGGATTCCAAGTGTGGCCTTACCAAGGCATTATAAAGTGGTATTAACACTTCACATGATCTTGATTCTATCACTCTGTTTATGTAGCTGGGTTGGCTTTTTTGGCATCTGCTGCATGCTGCTGGCTCATATTTAAATGGTTGTCCACTAGGCCTCCAAGATCCCTCTCACAGTTACTACTATTGAGTAAGGTACCAGCTACACTCCGTACCTGTGCATTTCGTTTTTCTTGCCTAAATGTAGAACCTGACTCTTTTCCCCATTTAATTTCATTTTATTAGATAGTACCCAATGTTCAGGTTTGTCAAGATCCTTCTGTATCTTCAGCCTGTCTTCTGGAGTGTTGGCTATTCCTGCCATCTTGGTGTCATCTGCAAATTTGATGCGTTCCCCATTTATCCCCTCATCCAAATCATTGATGAAGATGTTGAAGAGTACAGGGCCTAAAACAGAGCCTTGGGGTACTCCACTGCATATTTTTTTCCATGTAGATGCAGTTCCTCTGAGGACTACATGTTGAGTGCGGATGGTCAGCCAGTTACGAATCCATCTGGTGGATTCTATTTCTATTTGTACCATATGTATACTATTGTTGTATTTTATTTGCTATTGATTGTTTTTTTAACTTCCTAGCCACTGTGTTTGCTATGGAATAAAATGTTTACGTGAAAAACCTATTCCACTACTGGTGGTGTTAATTTTGAATGTAAACTTTAAATAATTCCCTACCAAATGTTTAAAGTAGGGGATATTACACATCTTTGTCTTTTCAACTATGAAGATTCTCCATCATCTAGGTCAAGATTGTCCCAAAGTTGCTTTTCCCAAAAAAATAGAATAACAGAGTTGGAAGGGACCTTGGAGGTCTTCTAGTCCAACCTCCTGCTTAGGCAGGATAAAAGTGGACAGCAAAGGTGACCAACAAGCAACTATTGGAGCAGATAACATATGACAGGTCACCAGAAGGCAAAATCATGGAACCGCGACTCACTGACTTTGGCCATGTTATGCAGGGAAATTCACTGGAGAAAGCAATTATGCTTGGAAGAGTTAGCGGTAAAAGAAAACCAGGTCACCAAAGAACATGGTGGATGGACACCATCAAAGGTGACACCAGCCAGAGCATAGAACAACTCAAAGAATAGTGCAAGTTTGGAAGATGTGGAGAGGCCTGACCCACATAATCTCCAAGAGTAGGACACAACTAAATGGATAACACCATAGCAATAGCAAAAGCAGTTAGACTTATATACTGCTTCATAGGGCTTTCAGCCCTCTCTAAGCGGTTTACAGAGTCAGCATATCGCCCCCACAGTCCGGGTCCTCATTTTACCCACTTCGGAAGGATGGAAGACTGAGTCAACCCTGAGCCGGTGAGATTTGAACCGCCGAACTGCAGTTAGCAGTCAGCTGAAGTGGCTGCAGTACTGCACTCTAACCACTGCGCCACCTCGGCATATAAAGAATAGAATAACTGACGGAAGGGACCTTGGATGTCTTCTAGTTCAGCCCCCTGCTTAGTCAGAAAAACCCTACACGACTTCAGACAAATGGTTATCCAACATCTTCTTAAAATCTTCCAGTGTTGGAGCATTCACTACTTCTGGAGGCAAGTTCTTCCACTGATTAATTGTTTTCACTGTCAGGAAATTTCTCCTTAGTTCCAAGTTGCATCTCTCCTTGATTAGTTTCCACCCATTGCTTCTTGTTCTACCCTCAGGTGCCTTGGAGAATAGTGTGACTCCCTCTTCTTTGTGGCAACCCCTGAGATATTGGAAGACTGCTATCATGTCTTCCCTTGTCCTTTTTCCCCCTTTTTTTTTCCTGCCAAGCCAACTGAGCTGGAATGGCTGTTGTGCTGAAGAACTGCCTCACCGTCCCCGTCCCCCCCCCCGCCAAAGCAAGCCGGTCCAAAGGGGGAAATCAGACAGGCCTCTTTAACATGCCAAAAGGACGGGCCCATGACAGCAAGGGACGAAGTCATCGCTCACCCGGGCTGTGAGATGAAATCAAGGGAGGCTGCTGAAATGCCACCGATCAATGGCCTCTCTTGTCTGGAATGATGAGCGCGTGTCAAGCCGCCTTTTGAAAGGCTCTGTTTAAAAAAACGACAAGAGACACTGATCGATGGGGAGGTGGTTGTGTTAGAAGGTCACAGGCCAGGACTTCACGGGATCGGGAGCATGCGACGCATCGGCCAAATCTTGACTTTCTTTGGCAAGTTTTTGGGGTCCTTCTTATCTTCTTTCCTGGAGATCCATCCTAGAAAGGAGAGGTGCCTTATTTCCCCACCACGGTCTCCGGACCCCAGTTCCCATCCCCAACGTCACTAGATAATACAGGTAGCCCTCAAGTTAAAACCATTCGTGACAGTCCAAAAGTTGAAACAGCCATCAAAGTGGCCACGTTATGCGGGCCGGAATTCAACGGAGGCAGCAGTGATGTTTGGAAGAATTTAGCGGAGTGGTGAAATCTGATCCCTCCCCCAATCTGGTTATGTGGGCGTGGCTTGGTGTTGGTGGTGGGGTCATGTGACTGGGTGGGCATGGCCCACTTCTCCCCCCCACTTTCAGCTATTTTTTTTAGCTTTTTAAAGCATTTCCCCCCCTACCGGTTTGCTTTAAAAAGCTTTAAAAAACAGCTTCCAACACCGCTGAGCTAAGCGATCGTCGGAAGCAAATCCACTTAACGACCATTTGTCAGTGGAGATTCTCAGTAACCCTGGTCAGGGTTGTCCCAAAGGTGCCTTTTTCCCCCCAAAAGGCAACTGGACTTTGTTTTTTGAATACAGAATAACAGAGTTGGAAGGGACCTTGGAGATCTTCTAGTCCAACCCCCTGCTTAGGCAGGAAATATCTTTTCAGACAAATGGTTGTCCAATCACTTCTAAAAATGTTGGAGCATTCACAACTTCTAGAGGCAAATTGTTCCACCGATTAAATTGTTCTCACTGTCAGGAAATTTCTCCTCAGTTCTAGGTTGCTTCTCTCCTTGATTAGTTTCCATCCATTGCTTCTTTTCCTGCCTTCAGCTGCTTTGTAGAATACCTTGACTCCCTCTTCTTTGGGGCAGCCCCTGAGATATTGGAACACTGCTATCATGTCTCCCCTAGTTCTTCTTTTCATTAAACTAGATATATCCAGTTCCTGCAACCGTTCTTCATACAGTATCTTTTAGCCTCCAATCCCCTCGCCATCTTTTTTGCTCTTCTCTGCAATTTCTTTCTTTTTTTAAAATATTTTTTATTTTAAACATTTAAACGTATCAACAAAGACAAACCCATAACTTAAAAACAACACAGGGACTGAAATCTTTCTAGAGTCTCCACCTCTTTTTTTACATTGTGGCAACCACATTAAAAAAGAAAGAAATTTTTGCTTCTCATCCTAGAAGCATCTGCAAGTCCAGTTGCCTTTTGAAAATGCATCTTTGGGCATTTGATCATTTGTCTACCTCCTGAGCAGGGGTGGGTTCCTGCCAGTTCCACAAATCTACAGTGCTGTTTAGAACTGGTTCCAGCTCCCTCCCCCTGCCCCGCCTGCCCGCACATCATCTAGATGAAGAGCGAGAGGAGGAATTCTGGGAGCTGAAGTCCACAAGTCTTAAAGCTGTCAAGTTTGAACACCCCTGAGTTTTTTCTTCTTCTAAGGGGTTAGGGGTGCAAGGGTCTTGTAACTTGACAACTTTAAGACTTGTGTGCTTCAAGGCCAGAGGTCCTGAGCTAACATGACTGGAGGAGGAATTCTGGGAGTTGAAGTCCACAAGTCTTAAAGCTATCAAGTTTGAACACCCCTGGTTTTTTTTTCTAAAGGGTTAGGGGTGCAAGGGTCTTGTAACTTGACAGCTTTAAGATTTGCACACTGCAGTGCCTGAGTTCCTGAGCCAACAGGAACTGTTGCTAAGCAAGAACGTTGTTAAGTGAGTTTCACCACATTTTACAAGTTGGCCATGCCCACCCAGTCACATGGCTGGCAAGCCACTCCCACCCGGTTACATGTCCAGCAAGCCACTCCCACAAAGCAGGTCACACCCACAGAAGAGGTTCTAAAAAAAGAATTGAAACCCACCACTGCTCCTGAGGCATACTCCATGTCACAACGACAGTGTAGAGAGCCAATATTGTTGGGGGGCCTTGACCTATGATCATAATTCTAGGCTTAATTGTGGTCCTAAGTTCAGAAGTACCTACGAGATCACAATTCTGCTCTGGAGCGTCCCAGGCATTTTCCCCCTCTGGCACCTCGACTAGCCAGCCTTCTGCTGATTTCCTTCGGCATTACAGACAGATGAATGATGTCAGGCTCAAATCATCCTTCATCCCAACCCCCCAGTGGAAAAAAAAAGGGGGGGGGGTCAGCCAAAACCTCTGTTGAGAATCACTCATCCTTCCTAATAATGAGAGCTGTCACCAGGACTGCTTGCGAGGAAATGATTTTCTTGGTAAATATTTCGGCCTGTAACTGATTTATAGGTTTGGGGGGGAGGGTGGCTAAGAGTGGAGATGGGGAGGGCGGGGAAGAGACAAACAGCCTCCAAACTTCACTGGCTCATAAGGGACCTTGGAAAAGTGGAGGTTTTTTTTTTTTTTTAAACCGGAGGTCAGGATGAGCAAAATGAGGGAGGGTTAGCTTGGATTCTCCCCTTCGTTATTGCTGCTGTTGAACTGAATCACGCAGGTCCTACAGTACAGGCAGTCCTCAAGTTATGACGGCAACAGAGCCCCAAATGTATAGGGCAGTGGTGGGTTTCAAAATGTTTTAGAATCTCTTCTGTAGGTGTGGCCTGCTTTTTGGGAGTGGCTTGCCGGCCATGTGACCGGGTGAGAGGGGCCAACTTGTAAAATGTGATGAAACTCACTTAACAACGCTCTTACGTACCAACCAAAATGTTGGCTCAAAAACGCTGGCATTTGAAGCATACACGTCTTAAAGCTGTCAAGTTACAAGAGCCTTGCACCCCTAACCCTTTAGGAAAAAACCCAGGGGTGTTCAAACTTGACAGCTTTAAGACTTGTGGACTTCAACTCCCAGAATTCCTCCTCCAGTCATGTTGGCTCAGGAACTCTGGCATTTGAAGCACAGAAATCTTACAGCTGTCAAGTTACAAGACCCTTGCACCCCTAACCCTTTAGAAAACCCCCCCCCCAGGGGTGTTCAAACTTGACAGCTTTAAGACTTGTGGACTTCAACTCACAGAATTCCTCCTCTCACTCTTCATCTTGATGATGTCAGGACGGACGGGGGGAGGGAGCTGGAACCGGCTCTAAACGGCACAGTAGATTTGTGGAACCTCTTCTATAGAAGAGGTTAGAACTGGCAGGAACCCACCCCTGCTATGGAGTTTAAGGGAAACATCTGTTTGAGCGAGTTTGGCCCGTTTTATGACTTTTCTTGCCACAATCGTTAAGTGAACATATTGCATTTAGTAAATCAGTCACACGGTTGTTAAGTGAATCTGGCTTCCACCCAGGGACATTGCATTGCAACAAACTGAAACAAAAAGCCAACACAATTTAGGCTGCATCAACAGCGATAGAATCAAGATCACGTGAAGTGTTAATACCACTTTTTAAGGACTTGGTAAGGCCACACTTGGAATCCTGCATCCAGTTTTCGTCGCCACGATGTAGAAAAGATGTGGAGATGCTAGAAAGAGTGCAGAGAAGAGCAACAAAGATGATTAGGGGACTGGAGGCTAAAACATATGAAGAATGGTTGAATGAACTGGGTATGTCTAGTTTATTGAAAAGAAGGACTAGGGGAGACATGATAGCAGTCTTCCGATATCTCAGGGGTTGCCACAAAGAAGAGGGAGTCAAGCTATTCTTCAAGGCATCCGAGGGTACAACAAGAAGCAATGGGTGGAAACTAATCAAGGAGAGAAGCAACTTAGAACTGAGGAGAAATTTCCTGACAGTGAGAACAATTAATCAGTGGAACAGAAGTTGCCTCCAGAAGTTGTGAATGCCTCAACACTGGAAGTCTTTAAGAAGATGTTGGATAGCCATTTGTCTGAAACGGTATAGGGGATCCTGCCTAGGCAGATGGTTGGACTAGAAGACCTCCAAGGTCCCTTCCAACTATGCTATGTATTGTATTGTAATCAAGGGGATAAGCAATTTAGAATTAGGGAGAAAATTCTTGACAGTGAGAACAATGAATCAGTGGAACAGCTTGCCTTAAGAAGTTGTGAATGCCCCAACAGTGGAAGTCTTTAAGAAGATGTTGGATAGACATTTGTCTGAAATGGTATAGGGCAGTGATGGGCAACCTTTTTGGCGTGGTGTGTCAAAAATCGGCAAAAAATCGAGCATAACTCGCGTTGTGTGTCACTTCGACAAAAACATAATTTTGCGCAATTTATAGTTTAAACTACAAAAATGTATAATTGCAATATATAATTGTATTTAATAAACCAAAAACAAATTATTTAACATACCTGTAACTTCTTTGTTCATCAGTCGATTTCGTATGTTGCCCTTGATATTATTGAACTTGTTTGGGGTGCCGTGAACCAGGGCTGTGGAGTCGGCTGCTTCCAGCTCCACGTCCTCATCAACATGCCGCTCCAGCCCGCCCCTGCTATGAATATTCCTAGTGACGCGAGGGCGAAGAATATGAATATTCATAGGGGGGGGGCGGGCCGGAGCGGCATGTTGATGAGGACGTGGAGCTGGAAGCAGCAGACTCCACAGCCCTGCCGTGAACTGAGATAAGTGTGGTGCGGTCGTAACCGACAGTCCCAGGAGTAGACTCTCTGTGCCGGCCTGACTGGAGAGAGGCGCGCACTGTTCCCGCGCTCCTCTCCTGCAGGTCCTCCCTCGCTGCACTGATGACGTGTGTGCGCACGGCACGCACGCCTTACCAGCAGCCCCTGCGCTCAGAAAGGGGCGGCGGCGATACAGTAAGTGAGTGTGGGCGGGGGAGATCACACGTCCCGGGCCCCCCCATTCCTCCAGCACAGATTCTTTCATCCTCGGCGGCTGTGCAGGAGCCGAGGATGAATCGCATGAAATCCTGTGCGTGTCACCCCAAATGGCTACGCGTGTCAGCACTGACACGCGTGTCATAGGTTCGCCATCACTGGTATAGGGTTTCCTGCCTAGGCAGAGGGTTGGACTAGAAGACCTCCAAGGTCCCTTCCAACTCTGTTATTCTATTATTCCAAACTGTGATAAATATGAACCCCGGGCCAAGCATCTGAAGTTTTGATCGCACGATCATGGGGGATACTGCATTGGTTGTAAGTGTGAAAAATGGACATTGTTCACTTTTCCCCCAGTGCCGTTGTAATTTCAAATGGTCACTAATTGAACTGTTGTGAGTTGAGGACCTGGCTGCTTGGCCAAAGCAGACTGAAAGAACCCCATTGTGCTGCCCTTGGAGTGCCTTTGCAACAGGCAGCTTTCAGCCATCGCTTTCAACTTCCCGAACATTCAGGAGCATTGCTGCCTCTGGGCCTTGCAAACAAGAAGCATGGCGCTGGTGCAGAACCCTTTGAGATGTCAAGTCACCCAGCAGCAGAAGGAACCTCTGGCTCGGGAAGCAGGAGCTGGTTTAGAGCCATCCGGATGGCAGTCAGAAGATCGCAAGGGGGGAAGCAGCAGAATCTGCTCCCAGGGCAGGAAAAGTGGAGCAACATGACAAGAGCAAAGGAAGGGGGGAAAGTTTGTGCAATGTATATATTAACGGGAGAGGGGAAGGGAGGGAGGGGGAGAGGGAGAGAAAGGAGAAGAAGAGGAGGAGAAGGAGGACTGTGGGGTCCTTGGTGCTCTCTGAGCTTAGTTGTTTTCTTGCAGATGTTTCCTGACCCAAAGTAAGTAACATAATCAGTGTTAGAAGGGAGTGGAGTTTGCAAGGAGGATGAGGAGGAGGAGGTGGGGAGGAGGGAGAGGGGGAGGAGGGGGAGGAGGAGAACTGTGCAGTTCTTGGTGCTCTCTGAGATTGGCAGTTAGAAGATTGCAATGGGGGAAGCAGCAGAATCTGCTCCCAGGGCAGGAAAAGTGGAGCAACATGACAAGAGCAAAGGCATGAAAAGTTTGTGCAATGTATATATTAATGGGAGAGAGGGAGAGAGAGGAAGAAGAAGAAGAAGAAGAAGAAGAAGAAGAAGAAGAAGAAGAGGAGGAGGAGGAGGAGGAGGAGGAGGAGGAGGAGGAGGAGGAGGAGGAGGAGGAGGGGAGGGAGGGAGGGAGGGAGGGAGGGAGGGAGGGAGGGAGGAAGGAAGGAAGGAAGGAAGGAAGGAAGGAAGGAAGGAAGGAAGGAAGGAAGGAAGGAAGGACTCTTCATTAGACTAGAGATACCTAATTTCCTCAACCATTCATGCAATTTACCTCCAGACCCCAAATCATCTTTGTGGCTCTTCTCTGCACTGTTTCTAGAGCCTCTTCATCTTTTTATACCAGGGTGACCAGAACCGTACATAGCATTCCAAATGTGGGACTCACCGGTTCAGTACAAAGTTGGTACTATCACTCCATACTATACTCACTTGACCATAAGGCAACCCCTAAGTGATGACACATCAGAAGCCCCCCATCCCTAGAGCCCGGTCATCCCCGCTCGTTTCTCACCAGATCTTCCCTTTCAACACTTGTCCCTTTGGCTCATGGGGAGGGGGGGCAATTGTAAGCCTGAGCGGGCAACCGTGTAAACTTCCTTAAAACAAATACATTGGCATCTGGAAGCAAATAGCATCTTTTCCTGTGCTGGCAAACAATTAACCTATTAGAAAGGGAGTGGATAATTGGGGTGTGTGTTTTTTTTCCAGTCCCTCCTCCTTTCTTTCTTTCTTCCTCTTCTTCCTTGCTCCAGTTTCTGTCAGATGCATCCTTCAGTAAAGTCTGGAGATGCTCCCAATGCCGTCATTTCCCACCCAGGGTTTCTCCAGATGCCCACAGAGCTGAAGGGCATGTGTTGAAAACAGGCCCTACAAGGAGGATGTCTGTTCCGGATCAGAAGAAAGGAACTTGAGTTTGTGTGTGTGTATGTGTGTGTTTTGCAGGCTCTCTTACTTTTCCTTGGTGTGACCTCTTAGGGACACACCTCGGTTTGGAAAGCAAAAAAAGGACTGAATCTTCAGGCGAGATGGTTTGTTTTTCTTACGATGGTTTTGTTCACCAAGGCTTCCAATGGGGACTGCCAGTCGCAGCATAGCCAAAATGAATTCCGCGAGCCCTTTAAAAAACGAACAATATGGGACTGGATTGGTGCTCAAATCTTCTTTCGTTGGATTATGGCAGGTGCTCCCAATCTTATCTGTTTTCAGACAGAGTGCGGATTTCAGCTCTTGGGGTTTTGTGGGCATTGAAATCCCCACTTTTTAAAACGGGTAAGCTTAGGTATGTTGATGGCAGCAAGAATACATATTGAACAAAAAATGGAAGGATACTTTGATTCCTTGCTGTTCTTAGTTGTGAAGTCGTGTCTGACCCATTGTGATCCCATGGACAACGTTCTTCCAGCCTTCCTGTCCTCTACCATCCTTTGGAGTCCATTTAAACTCATGCCGACTGCTTCGGTGACTCCATCCAGCCACCTCCTTCTCTGCCGTCCCCTTCTTCTTCTTTTGCCCTCTATCGTTCCCAGCATGAGGCTCTTCTCCAGGGAGTCCTTCCTTCTCATTGAGTGGCCAAAGGATTTGAGTTTCCTCTTCAGGATCTGGCCTTCTAAAGTGCAGTCAGGGTTGATCTCCTCTAGGACTGACCAGTTGGATCGCCTTGCAGTCCAAGGGAACTCGCAGGGGACTTGATTCCTACAATGGATGAATGACTTGCAAAATTTTATGGAGTTAACAGAGATAGCAAACTGGACTGCTTTGGTTAAAGAAAAGAACACCATTAATTTTGTTTCTACCCAGAAATCTCCCTTGGATTTTGTGCTTGAATTGGGGGAAAAAAATGAAACTTTGGTTTTGGTTTTTGCTGATTATGTAGGTTTGTTGACATAGAAATGGCGAGTATGCATTAGTATATAAAAGTAAAAAGTTGAGGATGTGCATTACTATCTTATTCTACTGCACCAAAAAGAATCAGAAATCAATGCTTTTCTTTTCCTCCTAAACTGAACATTTTTTTTCTCTTCCCCTTTTCCTGCCTTATTTCCCCCACATTTTCATTTTTTTCTTTGCATTATATATTTTGATCAAGTAATGAAATATTTGAAATGGGGGGGGGGGAAATGGGGAGGAAACACTGGATGTGCCAGGTCTTTTGCGTTGGGCCTTCAGGGCTGCCACAACGATTGCCATGGGAAGCTGGGAGGGAGGATTATATGGAGTGGGGTAGATATAGTGAAAATAACATCCCTTTCTCAGAGCATCAAGGACATCTTGCCCTGCACCTGGAGTGGCGTGACTGGGAGGCATCTCCAGTGGGACGGTGCCTGATTGGGCCATGTGACGGACATGTGGGTGCTGGGCAGGGACTTGAATTTTCTTCTGAGAAGGGAAAACCTGGAAACTTTCAGATTTGGGTTTTTCCCAGATGTGCCAATATGACATCTCTAATAAAAGGGAGATGTGGAACTTGGAGGAATCTCAAGTCTCTGAGTCTTCTTTTGTTGGGGGTGTTACTTGGAACCCTGATAGGATGACAAACCGTAGGCTACAAAATGTACTGGATGGACCTGTAGAACGACACTAAGCCCAAACCAAACCACCTTGGGCTAAACAATATATGATCCCAGGCTTATTAAATATGTGCTGATGGCACACCTGTGGCAGATGTGTAATACATTTATGGACAACCGAGAGGGGCAATGAAGGAAGTTTCTCCAGTGTGAGCATCAAACCTTTTCTGACCCAGCCTTCCCGAGAGCATGAAGCAAACTCCTTGTCCTGACACAATCCCCTTTTATGAATTTGCTGTGAATTCTGCTCATTCACATCCAGCAAAGTCTTTCCAAGGGAGGATTTACAGTCACAGACCTTATCTGCCTTGGAGAGCTGCCAGGCTGATATCTGCAAAACTTGGCAAGGAGTCTCGGAGAGTCACGAACTATGGAATTATGGAGAAACTTCCTAACAGTGAGGACAATTAACCAGTGGAACAGCCTTGCCTTCAGAAGTTGTGGGTGCTTCATCACTCAAGGTTTTCAAGAAGAGATTGGACAATCATTTGACCGGGATGATATATAAGTTCTCCTACTTGAGTCTCGGAGGGTCACGAACCAATGAAGCGAACTAATGGTCTCCTGCAAACTCCACTCCCCTTTCGCTCCTCTTTTATTTCGTCTGGGAAGGGCCATTCATCGTCCAATTCTGGCCTTACTCCCAAGTCAACCCCTGTTCTTTAGCTGTTCCCTTCGTCTGGCAACTCTGTGCATGCCCCAGTGGTGGGTTTAAAATTTTTTAGAACCTACTCTGTGGGAGTGGCTTGCTGACCATGTGTTTTCTTTCTTTCTTTCTCTCTCTCTCTCTTTCCTTCCTTTTGTCTCTCTGTCCCTTTTTCCTTTTTTTCTTTCATCTCTCACTTTTTCTTTTTTTCTTTTTTTCTTTTTTCTTTTTTTCTTTATTTCTTTCTTCCTTCCTTTCTCTTTCTCTTTCTCTCTCTGTGTGAGTCTGTGTGTGTGTATGTGTGTGTGTGTGTGTGTCAGTGGTGGGTTTCAAAAATTTTTGGAACCTCTTCTGTAGGTGTGGCCTGCTTTCTGGTGGAACCTCTTCTAACCAGTTCAGTAGATTTGACGAACCGGTTCTACCGAACTGGTGCAAACTGGTAGGAACCCACCTCTGGCATGCACACACTGGGAACAGGCTCCAGCTGTTCTTCTGCCCCACTGATCTCTGACTCCGAAGGCAGCTGATAACTGTCAGACGGCTCTGGCCCCCTCTCTGCCTCCGACACAGAGCCCTCATCAGAGCCTTCCCCAGACTCCAGGACTGGCCCAGGTTCCTCCCCAACCTCCTCACTGTCCGAATCTGCTGCCGGCTTTGCTGGCTGCTGGCGGGCCATAACAGAACCACACACCAAGGGGTAGAGTGCAGGTAGCTTTTAATGATCCAATTCTCCTGAGATAGAGGCTTGGCTCCCACAACATCCTACGCATTGTTCCCGCTTGGTGCGGTGTGACAATCTCATTAGGTGGTTGGTAACCGTGGTTGGTTGGTGACTTAGTACAATATGTGCTCAGTGGTGTTCAGCAAGTGGTAATTTGGGGTGCTGTGGGAAACCCACAAAGCTACAAACAAGCAAATTACACTGTGGCTAAAACGTGGGAATCCAGCGTCACCCAGCCCAATGTCATTTTCTCTGCATTAATGAATGCCTGCAGAACTTGCGTATGTGTCTGCGGTTAGCTAGGCGACCTTAGTAAGATGTTCAGGTATTAATATTCCTTGCAACGTTTTGCCTTTTCCCAGAATACACCTGCTGTTATTTCGACTAAAAAATTGATTTCCCAATGGTGGATATCCCGTTTCCCAATTCTCTCTCTTCTTGCCAAAAGGAGCCTGGTTTTTTTTTCTTCTTCTTCTTCCAGAAAATAAGAAAACGTCTCTATTTTTCAGAAGGAGTCAGCACGATTATATCTGGGAGTACAATCCCTAATACCATCGTGTCCACTCAAATTCTGCCATCATTGGTTATCTCTCTTATTCCATTAAAAAAAAATCATTGGCAGTTCTGGAGCACTGGATGTTGTCATTCCGCTCCCCTATTTAAACTATTTGTTTAATCCCCCCCCCATTTCAAATGGAAAGGTTCTTGTTACGTCTCCAGATAAAAAAGAAACTTTCAGCCTTACAGCACTCTCTCTCTCTCTCTTTCTCTCTCCCCCTCTCCCTCTCCCTCTCTCTCCCTCTCCATCTCCCTCTCCCTCTCCCCCCCTCTCTCTCTCTCACACACACAAACACTCACGCACACACACGCAAACTCTCACAAAAAGACAGGACAGGAAAAATGAGCAAGAATTTTCAGGTGCTTGTTTCCAACATCACAATGATTTTAGTCTCCCTGGCTGCAGCTTGCTAGAAAACTTTCAGGCAATGAAATCTCTGCTCTTTAAACAGGGCTTCCTTTGAGAGCCGGGCTCTCTTTAAACAACTGATCCCCACCACACTGTCTATGCCCTGGGATGTGAAACCCGCCCCTCCCTAATAGGGCTCTATTACTGATTATCCTTCTCATCTGTCCTATTACCCGTTTCCTTACGTTCTTATGACTACGGCGTTGTATCACAGGATTCATGTCGGTTCCTTTTATTTAGTATCCTGTTATGGTTTATGTTGATTGCTTATTTAGTATCTTATGAGTATCACTGAGTGATGTCGGTGATTTATGATTGTATTTTAGGATGATGCTTATTACTTGTTGCTTGTATGTACACACTGAGAGCTTGTGCACCAGAGACAAATTCCTTGAGTATGTCCAATCATACTTGGCCAATAAAGTATTCTATAGGCTATCCTATCCTACCCTATTCCATCCCATCCCATTCTTCTTTCCTTGTCCTCCACCCTGTTCTGTTCTGTTCTGTTCTAATATTCTAATTCTATTTCTATTCCATTCTTTATTCATTCCATTCCATTCCCATTCCATTTCCTTCCTGATCATTCTATTCATTATTCTTTGCCTCTTTCTCCTATTCTAGTCTATTCTCTTTGCTCTCTCTCTTTATTCTATTCTATTCTATTCCATTCCCCTGTGCCCATTCCCATTCCCATTCCCATTCCCTATTCCTATTCTATTCCCATTCCCATTCCCATTCCCTATTCCTATTCCTATTCTATTGTACTCTACTCTTCATTCTATTCTATTCTATCCCATTCCCATTCCCATTCCCTATTCCTATTCTATTCTACTTTATTCTACTCTACTCTTTATTCTATTCTATTCTATTCTATTCTATTCTATTCCATTCCCATTCCCATTCCCATTCCCTATTCTATTCTATTCTATTCCATTCCCATTCCCTATTCCTATTCTATTCCCATTCCCATTCCCATTCCCTATTCCTATTCCTATTCTATTGTACTCTACTCTTCATTCTATTCTATTCTATCCCATTCCCATTCCCATTCCCTATTCCTATTCCTATTCTATTCTACTTTATTCTACTCTACTCTTTATTCTATTCTATTCTATTCTATTCCATTCCCATTCCCATTCCCATTCACTATTCTATTCTATTCTATTCTATTCTATTCTATTCTATTCTATTCTATTCTATTCTATTCTATTCTATTCCATTCCATTCCCATTCCCATTCCCATTCCCATTCCCATTCCCTATTCCTATTCTATTGTACTCTACTCTACTCTTCATTCTATTCTATTCTATTCTATTCTATTCTATCCCATTCCCATTCCCATTCCCATTCCCATTCCCATTCCCATTCCCTATTCCTATTCTATTCTATTCTATTCTATTCTATTCTATTCTATTCTATTCTATTCTACTCTTTATTCTATTCTATTCCATTCCCATTCCCATTCCCATTCCCATTCCTATTCCCATTCCCATTCCCTATTCCTATTCTACTCTGCTCTGCTCTACTCTTCATTCTATTCTTTTTCTATTCTATTCTATCCCATTCCCATTCCCATTCCCATTCCCTATTCCTATTCCACTCTACTCTACTCTACTCTACTCTACTCTACTCTACTCTACTCTACTCTACTCTACTCTACTCTACTCTACTCTACTCTACTCTACTCTACTCTACTGACAACTCAGTTATATTTATGACAGTTGCAGTGTCCTGGAGTCATGTAATCCCATTTTGTGACCTTCTGACAAGCAAAGCCAATGAGGAAGCTGGATTCACTTAACAACCATGTTACTAACAAAACAACACCAGTGATTCACTTAACAACCGTGGCAGAAAAGGTGTAAAACAGACTAAAAGTCACTTAACAAATGTCTCGCTTAGCAACAGAAATTATGGGTTCAATTGTGGCTCTAGGTCAGGGGGTGCTTGTCCGCTAAGTTGCATCGTAGGGCTGGAAGGAACCTTGGAGGTCTTCTAGTCTAATGCCCCCTCCCCCCCCCAGCCAAGGCAGGATGGAAAGGGCGTTTTACCACGGACAGTGGTCTCCAAAATAAGGGCCAAGAAAGGGAGTAGCATCCTGAGGACACCTTCCTCTTAGGAATCTCTTTTTTAGCGAAGCATTTGATTGTTCGTTCCATCTCATCTGGCTTTCAGCCTCCTTCCCCTGAGCACGTTAACAAGGTTTTCACTCCTGAAACTCGGCTGAACAGATTGTTTGGAAACAGAACTTCTGTCAGGAAGGAGCAAAGGGAAGGAGCAAAACGGTCTGGAGACAGAGACAAATTGAGGCAGTGATTCTTAAAACATGTTTCTCTGGTCTAGAAGGGGAAGTTGCATCGTGCCAGGCCTGCCATAAATCAGGATTCATTGGCCAGAGAAGATAAAATCGCCCTACGTTCCTGGGGAAATTAGCCATGTGGGATGGGGTCGCGTTCTGCATCTCTATGGGGCCAAGCTAAAAATGTTCGCCACAAGAGGGCAGAAAGCACTGAGAGACTGGGGAGAAATTCACTCTGGTTCCTTGCAAAATCCCCTTCTTTCCTCCTTGGAAGGTCGGAGCAGGAAGAAAGTTTGACTTCAGATCAGGGGACGGGTTGTCAGTTCGGTGTGTGCAAAAAATGTTGCGCGTGCACACAGTGTTTGCACATATACACAAAGCTAGGTCTGTGCATGCACAAAATGTTTTAAAAGGGGGGGGGGAATTACCGTGCCCTGACAAATGCGCGCTTGACTAAAGCATGCCGACTAAACCGCGGTGACGAAACTGCGAAATCATCAACCCTCTGACAACAGCGCGCTGACAGAAAGCGCGAATTAAGTTAAGGTAAGGGTTAGGTTCAGGGTTAATTTTAGGGTTAGGTTTTAGGTTAGGTTTAGGGTTAGGTTTAGGGTTAGGTTTAGGGTTAGGTTTAGGTTTAGGGTTAGGGTTAGGTTTAGGGTTAGGTTTAGGATTAGGTTTAGGTTTAGGGTTAGGGTTAGGTTTACAGTGCGCTTCTGTCGGCGTGCTGTTGTCGGCACGCTTCAGCGCTCATTCGTTGAAGCGGTTTAGAACTTGCGGTTTTGTCACTGTGGTTTAGTCGGTCGTGCTTTTGTCGGTTGCCCTTTTGTCGGTGAACCAGGAATTACATGTGTGCAATGACAACTGTTCTGCACATGCGCAGAACCGAAAGTCAAGATGGCGCCCCGCAGGAGAACCGGTTCGGAGGCGTGGCAGGCCTGGATCACCGCCTGTTCCATTTGATGACCCAGGCTGCCAAATCACTACTGGTTCGGCCGAACCGGTCCAAATCAGTAGGAACCCACCTCTCCTTTAGATGTTCTCCTTTGCAAACCTCCGTGTCCTCTCTTAGGAATACTTTGGAGCAAGAAGAGGAAGGCTGCATGTAATACTGGTAGCAGGCTCAGTGGAGGGAGTCAACCGGTGTATCAACCCATCTGAGGAGATTGTGCTTTGCATGCACGCAGTAGGTTTGCAAACAGCTCAAAAACGTACCTTCTACTGCAACCCTAGTGAGTAAAACAGCTGAAGCAATAGCAATAGCAATAGCATAGACTTATATACCGCTTCATAGGCCTTTCAGGCCTCTCTAAGCGGTTTACAGAGAGTCAGCATATTGCCCCCAACAATCTGGGTCCTCATTTTACCCACCTCGGAAGGATGGAAGGCTGAGTCAACCCTGAGCCGGTGAGATTTGAACCGCTGACCTGCTGATCTAGCAGTAGCCTGCAGTGCTGCTTTTAACCACCTGCGCCACCTTGGCTCTTAGCATGGCAATTTGCCCTGTCGCGCCACTCAGGTGGGCTTCAAACAAAGGAAATATAGGTCAGTATAGTACAGGGATGGGCAGCAGGCCCACCTGATCGTGGGAGAGAACCAGTTTGCTCTCAGTTGATCGTCGGAGCTACTGGTTTTCCTGAACTGGTCCAAACTGACTGAATCTCACTCCTGAGTAGGATGAAGTATTTCTGCTCAGTGTGTGAATCAGGCAACGTTGTCTTCTTCCAGGAAATCCATTCCACTTTGCTGATTGACCAGAAGAAATAATTGTATCACTCATTGATTTTCAATGTTGGTCCTAATTCGCCTGTCAGGAATGCCCTCAACTCAAATCCTGCACAGGGTAGCCCTCAATTTAACAACCGTTCTATTTAGTGACTGTTGAAAGTTACAACAGCACTGAAAAAAAAGGGAATTTGCAGCCCGTACTGGGAAGTCCCTCCTTTTCAGATGGCTTTAATTGCACATAATCCAGGATGGGTGGTTTTAATGCACTAATTTTTCCATTTCTTATGTCTCTCTGTGTGTGTGTGTGTACATTTTTTCAACATAACATTTCAATTTCATCTTTCCTTAAACAGTTTGTCCTCTAGGTTCAAATATCTCTGTACATCAGCTTTCAGCATTTACACATCACTCACCTTAATATTAATTCTCTAATCTTAAAATTATAGTGTATATTAAACGATTTAACATTATTAACCTATTCATTTTCCTCTTAACGTATCTTCTAATAAAAATACAATAATAACACTATGCATAATTATCTTCCTCATCATAATACTAACAATTACCATCTTGTTTATACCTCTATCTTAACCTATGTTCTACTCTTCTTTAGTCTTCTTCCCTTATTTCCAATTTTCCCCCTTTCCCCCTCTTTTTTTTTCTCTTTTCATTTCTGTGAAACAATAATTCACTCTTTTTTTTTTTTACCAATTTAACCTCCCATATCTACCTACCAAATTCCCCCCTCGTTTGAATTCTTTTGTATGGCACAAAACAGCAGGGAGTTTGCGCTCTGTTATTATTTGTTTGTTTGTTTATGTCCTCTTTTAAGTTTTCAGTTTAGCAAAGGATCACCAGAGAGAAAGCCAAAGAGAAGCCAATCTAGTGATTTGGCTGTTAACTGTAATTGCCCCCTGGAATTCATAAAACTCCAGAGGTTGGCCGAATTAATATATCAGTCCTTTAGAGCAAATAAACAACAGGAGAGGACGGTTGCGTTCGTTATTAATTTGAATTCATGTACTTAATCAGGACAGGTGTCTTTAGTAAAATCGACTCCCTGATTAAATGACAGTGTCATGAAAACAAGGCGGTCCCTGTGTTCAGGCTGTCTGCATAACATATAATAAAATGGCAGAAGAAAAGGAAGGAGGTGGGTGAAGGGGGGGGGGAACCAACCAGGATAAGAACCAAATACCATATTTTGCAATAGCATTTAGATATATACCGCTTCACAGTGCTTTCCAGCCCTCTCTAAGTGGTTTACAGAGCCTCTTGCCCCAAAAATCTGGGTCCTCCTTTTACCCACCTCAGAAAGATGAAAGGCTGAGTCAACCTGAAGGAAGGAAGGAAGGAAGGAAGGAAGAAAAGGAAGGAAGGAAGGAAGGAAAGAAGGAAAGAAGGAAAGAAGGAAAGAAGGAAAGAAGGAAGGAAGGAAGGAAGGAAGGGCAAAGCAATAGCAATAGCTCTTAGATTTATATCCTGCTTCACGGTGCTTTCCAGCCCTCTCTAAGCAGTTTACAGAGTCAGCCCCTTGTCCCAAACAATCTGGGTCCTCACTTTACCCACCTCAGAAAGATGGAAGGCTGAGTCAGCCTTGAGCCAATCAGGCTTGAACTCCCGGCAGGGGCAGAGTTAACTTGCAATATTGCATTCTAACCATTGTGTACCATGGATAGATGGATTGATGGATGGAAGGAAGGAAGGAAGGAAGGAGGGAAGAAGAAAGGAATAACAATACAATAGCACTTAGACTTCTATACTGCAATAGAACTTGCAAAACCGCAAGTTCAGTGATTTACAGTCTTCTCTAAACAGTTCACAGTCAGCCTCTTGCCCCAACAATCTGGGTCCTCATTTTAGCCACCTCAGAAGGATGGAAGGTTGAGTCAACCTTGAGCCAGTGAGATTTGAACTGCCGAGCAGCAGCAAGCAGTCAGCTGAAGTAGCCTGCAGTACTGCCCTCTAACCACTGTGCCACCTTAACTCTTGAATCGGACAGTTATGAGGCCACTGCCGTATCCCCTTAGAGCTGTTTTGTCTAATTACATGGATAGGGTGTATATGTTTATTTCTCTATGTTTTATGATGAACGGTTGCAGGAACTGGGCATGGCTAGTCTAGTGAAGAGAAGGACCAGGGGAGGCAGGATAGCAGCCTTCCAATATTTGAGGGGCTGCCACAGAGAGGAGGGGTCAAGCTATTTTCCAAAGCACCCAAAGGCCAGACAAGGAACAATGGATGGAAGGTGAACAAGAAGAGATTCAACCTGGAAATAAGGAGGAATTTTCTGACAGTGAGAACAATCAACCCATGGAACAGAAGTTGCCTTCAGAAGTTGTGGGAGCTTCATCACTGGAGGCTTTCAAGAAGAGACTGGACTGCCATCTGTCAGAAATGGCGTAGGGTCTCCTGCTTGGGTAGGAGGGTTGGACTAGATGACTTACAAGGTCCCTTCCAACTCTGTTAATCTGTAATCTAATCTTCGGTCATGTTCTCATCATACACTAAATAAATCAATAAGACAGCCGGAAGATTTGTGATGATGGAATATCAGCTTTCTTGGGCCTGGATGGAAGGTGTTAAATTTCTGGACACCTCAGGCAAGTCTCATCAAAACAGTTGGGAACAGCTCAATACCCTTTATGGAATGTGGAGTTCCATCAGTTTGGTCTTTGCCCGCATTTTTCTCCAGCAGCTTATCATGACCAGAAAAGGATTTCTAAGCTGTCGAGATCCTTGGACAACCTAACAGTTTTTTCTTCTTCTTTCTCTCAGATTCTGACCTCTGTTGACCTCCCTCTTTCTGCAAAACCTAAAAAGCTCTCCTTTCACAGCGATCCTTTCTCACAGCCCGTTTCCCTTCTTCCTTCCCTCCCAGGGTCAAGAAGAAGGATAAGCCCCTGAACCTCAAGATTCACAACAGCGTGGGGAGCTGTGAGAACATCCCTGCGCAGCGCTCTCCTCTCCTCTCCGAACGGTCCTTGAGATCCTTTTTCGTTGGTCACCCTCCTTTCCTTCCTTCCACTCCTCCGGTCCATACAGATGGCGTGTTCTCCACAAGTAAGTCAGATCTGGCGGGGTAATTCTGGGGGAAGGAAAAGAGGGGGGGATGCAAACACACACACACACACACACACACACACACACACACACACACACACACACACGTTGGGCATGGGTCTTCTAATCCAGTCTTGACTTTGTTTGAAATTGTTTTGCCTATACAAGGTCCAACGGAGGCCACTTCTGTAAAGTTCACAACAGTGGTGGGATTCAGCCAGTTCGCATCTATTCAGGAGAACCGGTTGTTAACTTTCTAAGCAGCTTGGAGAACCGGTTGTTGTAAGAAATCTTCTTTTGTTTCTTTCCCCACTTTACAGGGCTAATCCTGTAAGGAAGGCAGGAAGGAAACATTCTGGTGTTGTTTCTAGCCTAATCTTTATTGCCCTGCTTACAGAAACTGCCTCTCCGGTTAACCCTTATTACCATTGTAACAGCTAAGGCAAAGTGGCCATTGACGTGAATGGCATTGAGTTGGCCATGCCCACCCAGTGACATGACCACCAAGCCCTGCTTATTCGCCTAGTCATTAGGGCAGAGAACCGGTTGTTAAACTATTTTAATCCCACCACTGGTTCACAAACTCATTATTTGTAATCCTTACATTGGTTTAAGGAATATTCACAAAAGGCTCCTAATTTAGATGAAAGATTTGTAGGATGAGCCTCCAAAGAGACCTGTGATGACTACTCAATGGTGGGCTCTGCTCTCTTGCCTTCTGTTCTTCGTTCTTTTGGTCCAGGAACTTTTGGCGGCCGGGGTGGGGCTTCAAAAATGTTAGCAAAGGGTTCTCTGCCTGGTTGTTGGGTAGGTGTGGCCATTGTGGGTGTGGCCATTGTGGGTGTGGCTTACTTGGTGGATGGTATAGAGCAGTGTTTTTCAACCTTTTTTGTGCAAAGGCACACTTTTTTCATGAAAAAAATCACGAGGCACACCACCATTAGAAAATGTTAAAAAAATTTAACTCTGTGCCTATATTGACTATATATAAAGTAATTCTCCCACGGCACACCTTACACTATGTCACGGCACACTAGTGTGCCATGGCACAGTGGTTGAAAAACACTGGTATAGAGCGGGGGTGTCAAACTCATGTTTTCACGGAGGTGTCATGTGATGTAACAGGACTTCCCTCCCCCACAACCTTCACTAAACTGGGCGTGGGCATGGCCAGCACATGACACATCTGGGCTGGGTGTTTGACATCCCTGGTCTTCTGCTTGAGTAAGGTGAAGTGGCCCGCCAGTGGAGATGGTAGCAGAGTCGGACAGTGAGGAGGTTGGGGAGGAACCTGGGCCAGTCCTGGAGTCTGGGGAAGGCTCTGATGAGGGCTCTGCGTCGGAGACAGAGAGGGGGCCAGAGCCGTCTGACAGTTATCAGCTGCCTTCAGAGTCAGACATCAGTGGGGCAGAAAAACAGCTGGAGCCTGTTCCCAGTGTGCGCATGCACAGAGTTGCCAGACGAAGGGAACAGCTAACGAACAGGGGTCGACTTGGGAGTAAGGCCACAGGTGGACGTTGAATGTCCCCTCCCAGAGGAAATAAAAGAGGAGCAAAAGGGGAGTGGAATTTGCAGGAGACAATTAGTTCTCTTAATTGGTTAGTGACCCTCCGAGACTCCTTGCCAAGTTTTGCAGATATCGGCCTGGCAGCTCTCCAAGCCAGATAAGGTCTGTGACTGTAAATCCTCCCTTGAAAGACTTTGCTGGATGTAAATGAGCAGAAATCACAGTCAATTCATAAAAGGCGTTTTTGTCAGGATCAGGAATTTGCTTCCTGCTCTCGGGAATCCTCGGTCAGAAAACAGGGGGTTGGACTAGAAGACCTCCAAGTTCCCTTCCAGGCCCGTTCGGCGGTTGTTATTCAGCCCTAGTCATCCCAAGTTAATTAATATGACAGACCAGGAGATGCTCCGGAGCAGGCTTTTGACAGCACTGTCTTGCTTTTGCATCCGTGTGTCAACCCCATGCTTCTCCTTGACAATCTGGCAGCGAGAAAAACAACCGTGCAGCAGAGGCCGGCTAACAGGAGAAGACATCCAGATGGAAGGGGTCAAGGCACCGGGGCTGTTGCCGTCCCCCCTCCCCTCGGGGGCTAAGGCTTCCCTTCGGCTGGTGCCGCTGACTTCAGTGATGATGCAGCCCGGCCTGCATTGCCGGTTGCTAAGTTTTCCTCTTGGCGCCTGAGGTGCTGGCATTCATCTTGAGTTGAATGGCAGCTGCTGAGAAGGATCTCCCGGGGTTCTCGGGGAGGCTTTGGCATCTGCGTTCACCTGATGGCATCTTTTCAGAAGCTGGCAGGCAGTGGGTCCTTTTTTCTTGCCCTATTTACTAGGTACCAAATAAAGGAGAGTATTTGTAACTCAGGGTTGGGAAGAGGAGTTCTTGGTGCTCTCTGAGCTTGGAGGTTTCCTTGCAGATGTTTCATGACCCAAGTAGGTAACATCATCAGTCTTAGAAGGGAGTGGTGTTTGCAGGGAGGAGGAGGAGGAGGAGGAGGAGGAGGAGGAGGAGGAGGAGGAGGAGGAGGAGGAGGAGGAGGAGGACTGTGTGGTCCTTGGTACTCTCTGAGCTTGGTTGTTTTGTTGCAAATGTTTCATGACCCAACTAGGTAACATCATCAGTCTTAGAAGGGAGTGGTGTTGGCAGGGAGGAGGAGGAGGAGGAGGAGGAGGACGACGACGACGAGGACGAGGACGACGACGACTGTGTGGTCTTTGGTACTCTCTGAGCTTGGTTGTTTTGTTGCAAATGTTTCATGACCCAACTAGGTAACAACATCAGTGTTGCATCAAAGAACCCTATTTACAAGGCCCTTAGAGAGGAGGCAGGCAGGCACCGTCTTTGCCTGATATTGCATTGATCTGTTGATTTTATACCACTCTGGTGAGACCAAGCGTGTGATGTTTGAATGCCCAGTCCGAGTCACCACAATACAAAAAAGATCCTAGAAAAAGTGCAGAGAAGAGCAACAAAGAGAATGAGAGAGAGAGAGAGAGAGAGAGAGAGAGAGAGAGAGAGAGAGAGAAGAGAGAGAGAGAGAGAGAGAGGAGAGAGAGAGAGAGAAAGAGAAAGGGAGTGAGATGGAGAATGAACAAGGGAGAACAAGATAGAGAGAAAAAGAGAAAGGGAACAAAAGAGAGAGAATGAACAAGAGAGAGAAGAGAGACATAGGAGAGAATCAGAGAGAGAATGAACAAGAGAGTGCAAGAGAAAGAAAGAGAGAATGAACAAGAGAGAGAAGAGAGAGAAAGGAGAGAATGAGAGAGAGAATGAACAAGAGAGTGCAAGAGAAAGAAAGAGAGAATGAACAAGAGAGAGAAGAGAGAGAAAGGAGAGAATGAGAGAGAGAATGAACAAGAGAGTGCAAGAGAAAGAAAGAGAGAATGAACAAGAGAGAGAAGAGAGAGAAAGGAGAGAATGAGAGAGAGAATGAACAAGAAAGTGCAAGAGAAAGAAAGAGAGAATGAACAAGAGAGAGAAGAGAGAAAAAGGAGAGAATGAGAGAATGAACAAGAAATTGCGAGAGAGAAAAAGGAGAGAATGAGAGAGAGAGAACAAACAAGTGAAAACAAGACAGAGAGAGAAAGAGAATGAGAGAGAGACAGAAAAAGAGAGACATACAGACAGAGACCCCCCTCTAGGATCTGTTTAGAATCTCCTGTCATATTGAGATGCTCTCACAATTTGGCTGGCATCTCCTGGGGACATTTTTTGGCCTTAATTGGTTATCTGATGAGACCCGCAAAGGGGTGTCTCTCTCCATAATTAGACATTCGAAGATGAAATTTGGAGGAGGTGGGCTGATTTGGGAACTTCACAGCAATATTTTAAGAGACATCCCCTCTCCCTCCGCAAAGTCTAACAGTTTTAAAAATCTATTCCCTCCATTATGATCATTTCAATACTTTTCTTTCTTTGTGCATTTAATAACTTCACTTACTGTTACCAGTAAGTGGTACCACAATTTTTACCAGTAAAAATTAATCTTCCATGAGTCTTTTTTTTTAAAAAAAAAAAATTCAGTAACTATAAGTCCCAATGAAAAAAATTCTGGTCCCTGAAATACAATAATATTCTTCAAAATAATTTGTATATGTGTGTATTCGTATTTAATTTTTTCTTGGCTTTTTCCACAAGTTTTGTGAATGTTCACTAAATGAAAGGTTGTAAGTTGAGGATTAAATGTCAGGGTTTCAAGTAACACCCCCAACGAAAGAAGACTCTGAGGCTTGAGTTTCCTCAAAGTTTCCATTTTATTAGAGATGTCATGTTGACACATCTGGGAAAATCCGAATCTGAAAGCTTCCAGGTTTTCCTCACCCAGTTGAAAGTTCAAGATCTTGCCCCAACATCCACAAGTCCATCACATGGTCCAATCCTTCATTGCCATGAAGAAAGATTCCTTTCATCCACATCCATCCAGGTGGAGGGACAAAAGCGACCTTAACTTTCTGAGAAAGAATGTTATTATGGCTACACATCCCCCATACTCTGTATAATCCCCCCTCCCGTTTTCCCACAGTAGAAAGTGTGGCCAGCCTGAAATCCAAAAAGTAAAAGATGGCTTCCAGGTCTGACAGGCAGCCTCCCTTCAAAAGGCAAGCGTGTTCGGCAAAGGGAATAATGTACTAAATTTCCTTGGCTTTTTTCGCAAATCCATTGTGCCTGGTAAGACGTCCTTTCATCCTGCCTCGGGCAGGGGGTTGGACTAGAAGACCTCTGAAAGTCCCATTATGATTCTATGACTCCGTTTTAGCTGTTCCTGAATCCCACTTCATTTGTTAGCCCCCTCCCCAGTCTGAAAAAACCCTATTCTTTAAGTAGAGGGGGAAGGAAGATTATTTCACAGTCAGAACGAGTTGGCGCTTCGAAACGCTCCTCAATCATTGCAAGATGATTCCATGGGGCACCTCAGGTGTCACCGTCCGCCTGCTGGCATCTCCACGGGGTTGCCTGCTGGACCCACTTCCCTGCGGAGGGGGCACGAGGGGCCATGTAGGTCTTAGGTCTTCTTGTCACTCCTGCCCATCAGTGGAAGAGACAGCCGTGGTGCGTTTTGATGTCTGCCGTGATATCTCTCTTGTCAAAGGGGAAGAGAGAAGGGGGCGACCTCCAGGCCCTCTCCCCCACTCCTCTCCCCCACTGCGGTGTCTGTCAACAAGAGCTTGTCAGCTCCGGAAGGCAAAATACTGAATAGTTTTCCCTGGAGAGAAGGTTGCAGAGCTGAAACACGAGAATCAAGATCACGTGAAGGGTTAATACCGCTTTATAATGGCTTGGTATGGCCACACTTGGAATCTGGCATTCAGTTTTGGCCGCCACGATGTAAAAAGATGTAGAGACTCTAGAAAGAGTGCAGAGAAGAGCAAGAAAGAGGATTAGGGGACTAGAGACTAAAACATTTGAGGAACGGTTGCAGGAACTGGGCATGGCTAGTTTAATGAAAAGAAGGATTAGGGGTGAAGTGATAGCAGTCTTCCAATATCTCAGGGGATGCCCCAAAGAAGAGGGAGTCAAGCTATTCTCCAAAGTACCTGAAGGCAGGACAGATGGAAACTAATCAAGGAGAGAAGCAACTTAGAACTGAGGAGAAATTTCCTGACAGTGAGAACAATTAACCAGTGGAACAACTTGCCTCCAGAAGTTGTGAATGCCCCAACACTGGAAGTCTTTAAGAAGATGTTGGATAGCCATTTGTCTGAAGCGGTGTAGGGTTTCCTGCCTAGGCAGGGGGTTGGACTAGAAGACCTCCAAGGTCCCTTCCAACTCTGTCATTCTGTTATAGATCATCTAAATGACCTTCCACCAACTATATATATGAATAATGACTTTATCACCCTTGGGAAATTGGGAAGCAGGAGCAGCGATGGGAACAGGAAGTTCCTATGTGTAGCCTAATGAAAAAAGGACTAGAGGTGACATGATAGCAGAGTTCCAATATTTGAGGGTCTACCCCAAAGAAGAGGGGGGGGTGTCAACCTATTCTCAAAGCACCTGCAGCCAAGACAAGAAGCAACAGATGGAAACTAATCTAGCAGAGAAGTAATCAGAACTAAGGAGAAATCTCCTGACAGTGAGAACGATTAACCAGTGGGACGATTTTCCTCCAGGAATTGTGAATTCTCCAACACTGGAAGTATTTAAGAAGAGATTGGATAACCATTTGTCTAAAGCGGTGTAGGGTTTCCTGCCTAAGCAGGGGGTTGGACTAGAAGACCTCCAAGGTCCCTTCCAACTCTGTGATTCTGTTGGGTGGAAAGGAAGCTTCCTGCCTGATTTATGACTACAGGTTTGCAATACAACCAGACAGTTCTCCTTTATTACTATTTTAACATCAAGGAAATTGCTGCCGTTTCATCTTCTTTGGCTTAGGAAAGAAAATATTAAATTAGCTTGCCAAGCACCCTCTCTGAAACCTATCGGAGCCGTATTTCAACTCTCTCTCTCTCTTTACCTTGCATACCACTGCAAACATCGGGGGCATTGTTAATCCTTCTGATCCTTCCTCTATCACGGCTGTAATGAAAATAATTACCTGCGAACCACAGAGGGCTTCTCGGGGCTTTGTTCGGAGGTCGCAATTCCTGGTAGACTTTAATTTTATATATATATGGCAATGAGTATGTTATAGAAAATAATTAAGTGCCTCGGCTGGGCCCCCCTCCTTCCTCCTCCCCTTCTGTAAAATAGCGTGATTTAATTGAGTTAAAGTCATCTGAAGTAACCTGTGCTAAAGCATAGGGCTTAATTTAACCTCAGGTAAGCATTTGTAATTGCCTGGGTCCACAAAGGAGGAGAGATGGGGAGAGAGAGAAAGAGAAGGAAAGAGAGAGAGAAAGAGAGGGAAGGGGGAAAGAAGAAGAGGGAGAGAGCTAAGAGACAGAAAGAGGGAGGGAGAAAGAAAGGGAGAGGGAGTGGGAGAGAAAGAAAGTGAAAGAGAGAGAGGGAGAGAGAAAGAGGAGTGGGAGGCAGAGAGGAGGGAGAGAAAGAGAGAGAGGGAGGGAGGTAAAGAAAGAAAGGGAGAGAGGGGGAAAGAGGAAGGGAAGGAAAAAAGGGAGAGATGAAGAGAGAGAAAGGGGAGAGAGAAAAGGAAAGATAGAGGAAGAGGGAGAGAGAAAGAGCGAGAGGGAAAGAGAGGGAGAAGGGGAGAGAAAGAGGGAAGGAGAGAAAGAGAGGGGGAGAGAGGGAGGAAGAGCAAGAGAGGAAGGGAGGGAAAGAGAGGGGGAGAGAGAAAGAGGGGGAGAAGAGGAGGGAGAGAAAGAGAGGAAGAGAGAGGAGACACAGAGAGAGGGAACGAGAGAGAGAGGAGAGCAGAGGGCAGATCATTTGTAAGGTGATTTAGCGATGAGCAAATGGCGTTTCTGAAAATAAAGCCGTGCTTCTCCGTTTATCCAGACCAGATCCTGAGCGGTGTAAATCAGCCACTTTCTAGGGCTCTCAGGCAGATAACTTGGATTTAATGCCTGACAGTTGAAATGCTGATTTTTCAAAGGGGGCAGATTTTGGACCCCAGTCTAGAAGCACCACCTATAATGCTTTAGATGGGTGGCAAATCAATTTAATAAAATAACTATGTAAAGAATAAATAAAATCGACCGGACTAAATAAAATCAACTGGAATAAAATATCGACCGGGAAAAAAGTGCAGGTAGAAATCCTAAGGGTCGAATTGACCCATTTTACGACTTTTCGGCCACGGTTGTTAAGTGAATTACACGGTTGTTAAGTGAATCAGGCTTCCCCGCCGACTTTGCTCGTCAGAAGGTCGCAAAAGGGGATCGCGTGACCCCGGGAGCCTGCGACCGTCATAAATACGAGTCAATTGCATCCGAAGTGTAAATCAAGCGACCAAAGGAATGCCACAACGGCCTTTTGTCTGAAAATAACATCCCTAAGTCTCTTTTCCCGGTGCCGTTCTTGCTCTGAACGGTCACTGAGTGAATCATTGTAGGTCGAGGACTACCTGAATATTGGTGGGCAGGGGAGAGGCGACATAGACCCCCGGCCAAAAAAAAAGGAGAAACGCAACGGAGTCATTTAGAAAAGGACACAGATTGTTTGAGGCCGAACAGCAGGGCACGAAAGATGAATTTGGACATCTCCTAGCTCAGTGATGGCAAACCTTTTCCGGACCGAGTGCCCACGTCGTGCATGGGCACCCAAAATCCCCAAATTCAATGCACCCGTGGGCTCTGCATCCATGCCCTGCACATGCATGCACAGCCCCACCCCATGTGTCCTACGCAACTGCACGGACCTCCCACATGCCCCCACTCCCCTTGCGCATGTACTCACAGCTCCCCGGCGTGCCCCTGCACATGCACAGCAGAGACCCAAAGACTATCTGGCTGGTGAGAGGGGCGTGTGTGGGCGGAGTGGAACTAAACTGGGGCAATGGCTCGTGAGCCATAGTTTCGCCATAACAGTTCTAGCTTATAACTTTCTCTCGGATTGAAATCCGAGGGCAAATATGTTTTTGCTCCCTATAGATAGATAGATGGTAGGTAGGTAGGTAGGTAGGTAGATTAGATATAGAGATAGATATAGGTAGGTAGGTAGGTAGGTAGGTAAGTAGGTAGTAGAAAAGTAGGTAGATAGATAGGTAGATTAGATATATATAGAGATAGATAGATAGATAGATAGATAGATAGATAGATAGATAGATAGATAGATAGATAGATGATAGATGGATAGATGATAGATAGATAGATAGATAGATAGATAGATAGATAGATAGATAGATAGATAGATAGATTAGATAGGTAGATAGGTAGATGATATAGATATAGATATAGATATAGGATATAGATATAGATATAGATATAGATATAGATATAGATATAGATATAGATATAGATATAGATAATTATATATATATATATATATATATTATATATATATATATATATATATATATAATATATAGAGAGAGAGAGAGAGAGAGAGAGAGAGAGAGAGGGAGGGAGGGAGGGAGGGAGGGAGGGAGGGAGGGGAGGGAGGGGAGGGAGGGAGGGAGGGAGGGGGATGGATGGATGGATGGCTAGATAGATAGATAGATAGATAGATAGATAGATAGATAGATAGATAGATAGATATAGATAAGTAGGTAGATAGATAGATAGATAGATTAGATATAGATGTAGAGATAGAAGAGATGGATATGTAGATCGGTAGACAGATAGATAGATTAGATATAGAGATAGATAGATAGGTGGGTGGGTGGGTGGGTGGGTGGGTAGGTAGGTAGGTAGGTAGGTAGGTAGGTAGGTAGGTAGGTAGATAGATAGATAGATAGATAGATAGATAGATAGATAGATAGATAGATAGATAGATAGATAGATAGATAGATAGATTTCCCCTTTTTCTTCCCTGTGTAAAGCCAACCAGGCCTCTAAGTTAACGCTTCTTATACAGTGAAGGGAGCTTTCACCGCCACACAGGACATCGGATGCAAATGTAACCTTCCAAAAATGCCACGTAATTAAAAACCAAAAAACCACCCACCTTAAACCTGCCTTCATAACCAAGCTGGGATACGAAAGCAATTTCAAAGCCTCTCTCTCAAAATGCTATAAAATTTGCTTCCCAGAGCCCCGCAGGCTCAAAGATTGACTGATGTGTGTAGAAAAACCTTTGGGATCCCCGCTGCCTGCCTGGTGCCTAGAGATGGTCAAATTCCAGTAGTCCAGGTATATATATATATGTATATATATATATCACTCAGAAATGGCATTTCGGTCTCCGAGAATCCATCTGCCCTGGGGCCCCTCGGCTTAAAAAGAGAAATATAAACACCTCGTTGCAACGGTCAACAGCCTTCTTTTAATTTGCTCTTCGAGCATATTTATCCTCGCAAGTAGCCATTTACATGTCTGCAGAGAAGAGCTTTGTTCTGGTGGATCAGAAGCAGAATGGGCAGGCAGAGAGGGGAGGAATGAAATGTCAAGCATCTGGAGAGCCAGAGGTGTGTGTGTTTTGATGGGAGAATAAAAAGGGATAGCGGTCCCAACGACTCCGAAGCCAGCGGTGTTCAAACAGCAACAACGGAAAAGGAGATAGTTGTTGTTAGTCGGGAAGTCTTGTCTGACCCATCGTGACCCCATGGACAACGTTCCTCCGGCCTTCCTGTCCTCTGCCATCCTCTGAAGTCCATTGAAGCTCACAGCCGACTGCTTCGGTGACTCCATCCAGCCACCTCCTTCTCTGCTGTCCCCTTCTTCTTCTTTTGCCCTCCATCGTTCCCAGCATGAGGCTCTTCTCCAGGGAGTCCTTCCTTCTCATTAGGTGGCCAAAGTCTTTGAGTTTCCTCTTCAGGATCTGGCCTTCTAAAGAGCAGTCAGGGTTGATCTCCTCTAGGACTGACCGGTTGGATGGCCTTGCAGTCCAAGGGACTGGCAGGAGTCTTCTCCAGCACCAGAGTTCAAAGGGCTCCATTCTTTGGCTTCCTTCCTTCTCATTAGGTGGTCAAAGGATTTGAATTTCCTCTTCAGGATCTGCCTTCTAAAGAGCAGTCAGGTTTGATCTCCTCTAGGACTGACCGGTTGGATGGTCTTGCAGTCCAAGGGACTGGCAGGAGTCTTCTCCAGCACCAGAGTTCAAAGGGCTCCATTCTTTGGCTTCCTTCCTTCTCCTTTGGTGGTCAAAGGATTTGAATTTCCTCTTCAGGATCTGGCCTTCTAAAGAGCAGTCAGGGTTGATCGCCTCTAGGACTGACCAGTTGGATCGCCTTGCAATTCAAGGGACTCAAAGGAGTCTTCTCCAGCACCAGAGTTCAAAGGCCTCCATTCTTTGGTGCTCAGCCTTCCTTATGGTCCAATCTTCACAGCCACCCATTGCAACTGGGAAAACCATCGCCTTGACTAGACACACTTTAAGGAGATGAGGTGGCTCAGTGGCTAAGACTCTGAGCATGTCGATCAGAAAGGTCGGAATCTACATGCAAACACAGGTGAATTTAGGAAATATTGTTCGGTAGGGAAGGCATGTGTAGTAAACTTGAAACTGTCACTTTCTGTTGGTAGGTGAGATCAGAATTCAGCAGTTGAACTGGGGGAAAGAAAATGAGAATCCTGGAAAAGCCCTGCCTTGTGAACATATTAAGTTCCAGAAGGAGTCAGAAAACTAATAGTATCTATTACTTACTGCACCAGTGTCTGGTTTGCCAATTGCACCGTGGCAGATAGGACAACACTCCAGAGGATCAATGTCATTGCCCAGAGGATCATGGGTTGCCCTCTCCCCTCCTTGGAAGAGCTTTATATCTCCCGCTGGCTTAAGAAAGCTCAAAATATCCTTAAATATCGATCTCATCCTGGGCATCCCCCCCCTTTTTTTTTTGGAACTATTACCATCTGGCAGCCGGTACAGGGCAATAAAAACAAGGACAAATAGGCTGAAAAACAGCTTCTATCCCAGGGCAGTAACTATGTAGAGTGCAATATTAATGCAATATCAGGGGTTTTTGATTCAATTGTATAGAATGCGGATGTGTGTGTGTGTGTGTGTGTGTGTGTGTTTATTTTTATAGTTATAATGTACACTGAAGATAAAGTGGCTTAGTGGCTAAGACGCTGAGCTTGTCGATCAGAAAGGTCGGCAGTTCGGTGGTTCGAATCCCTAGCGCCGCGTTACGGAGTGAGCTCCCGTTCCTTGTCCCAGCTTCTGCCAACCTAGTAGTTCGAAAGCAGGTTAAAAAGTGCAAGTAGAAAAATAGGGGCCACCTTTGGTGGGAAGGGAAGAGCGTTCCGTGCACCTTCAGCGTTTAGTCATGCCGCCCACATGACCATGGAGACGTCTTCGGCTGGCTCTTCGGCTTTGAAATGGAGATGAGTACCACCCCCTAGAGTTGGGAACGACTAGCTCATATGTGCGAGGAAAACCTTTACCTTTACACGGAAGATGGCATTTAATTTCATTGTACTAGGTGCAATGACATTAAAGTAAACTAACTAACAATAAACCCTAATTAATGGGCTCCTCCTTATGGCTGAAGGAAAAACCATTTCCCCCTCTTTTATTCATTGCATTCTTCTTGTCTTCCTCCTCTGTCTCCAGATACACTCTCAGTACCTCGCTGGTCCCCGCAAATTCCTAGACGGGATCTTGGAAACTCAATCAAACACAGGTATAACAAATATAAATATATATGTATATACATATACAGGAGGGACCTGCATAGCCCTGGTAGAGATAGTTATTGTATTTTATACGATATAATTGATGCAAGGACGGCTGTTTATATGCTCCTAGTGGGCCCTCCAGCATCCTTCAGTTTTCTATGCATCATTGTTACCAGTAGCCATGGATACTTGGGAACAGGGAAATAAAACCATACTCCAATCCCTACATCGGGAGAAAATGTATGCGCAAAGAGTTACTCCAGGTGATACAGTCATTCAGGGAGAGTCGCGTGCTCTGCAGTCAAAACGGAATTTCACACCACCTCATCGTTGGTGGGTTTGGGGATTTTACCCGTAAAAACTAGCAACGTTCCTGACTGCCCCCCCCCCCGCCTCGGTGGGTAGATAGTTGGTTTGAATTGCTCAAAAAAAAAAAAAAAAAAAAACCCCTCACTTGCGTTAAATACTAAGAGCAAGCGAGTTGCAATTGATTTGTATTGGCTTGCTACGACCAAAATCGATAAGTAATTCGGACTCGGGTGCTTGGGAGAACTAAGACTGCAGAAATCGTTTATTCGGTGAGAAATGCTCCCATTTGGAGAAGAAAAAGCTTTTATAGACTCAACAGAAACCAACCTCTCTCTCTCTCCCTCTCTCCCTCTCTCTCTCTCTCTCTCTCTCTCTCTCTCTCTCATTCTTTCTTTATCTTTCACACTTTTTCTTCCACTTTTTCTCTTTCTTTCTCTCTCTCTTTCTCTTTCACCCATTCTCTCTTTCTCTTTCATTTTCTTTCGCTACCCCCCTATTTCTTTCTCTTTCTTTCACTCTGTCTCTTTTTCTTTCTTTCTCTTTCTCTTCCCCTCTCTTTCTCTTTCTCTCTCTTTCTATTTCTATTTCATTCTCTCTGTCTCTTTTTCTTTCTCTCTGTCTCTCTCCCCTCTCTTTTTTTCTTTTTCTATTTTTATTTCATTCTCTCTCTCTTTTTCTGTCTCTCTCTTGTTCCCCCTCTCTTTCTCTTTCTCTTTCTATTTCATTCTCTCTCTGTCTCTTTTTCTTTCTTTCTCTTTCTCTCCCCCTCTCTTTCTCTCTTTCTCTTTCTATTCCATTCTCTGTCTCTTTTTCTTTCTTTCTCTTTCTCTCCCCCTCTCTTTCTTTTTCTCTCTTTCTATTTCACACACTGTCTCTTCTTCTCTTTTTCTTTCTCTCTCTTTCATTTTCTCCCTCCAGGTTTTCCACAAAGTATTGGATGTCCCAGACATGTACTGTCTGCGGGAAAGGAATGTTGTTTGGGCTGAAATGTAAAAACTGCAAGTACGTCTCCTTTTTTGTAGAGTGTGCATTCCCCAGACACCTAATATACCAAACGGTTGTGGCTAGGCTCTGCTTTCCTTTGCTGCAGACATCTGGCCCTTCCATCTATCTCCCTGCAATTCCACTTCATAAGGAATCTAAAATAAGGTCTTTCCACCAATATTTGTCGAGGCTGGGCCTTTGGTACCCGAGAGCTGAAAGTGCTGATTTTGCACAACCAGCCAAGCTCGATCTGGAAGTCTTTGTCCTCCTATAATTTTGTAGATAACCAATTTTCTCTAGTAGTTAAGGCACCAGACTAGGAACTGGGAGACGGTGAGTTTTCGTTCTGCCTTTGGCGTGAAAGACAGGGGGGTGACTTTGGGCCAATCACCAGGAAATAATGAATTCTAGTCCTGTGTTAGCTGTGAAAGCCATCTGGGTGACTTTGGGCCAATCACCAGGAGACTGGGAGTTCTAGTCCAGCGTTAGCTGTGAAAGCCAGCTGGGTGACTTTGGGCCAATCACCAGGAGATAATGAATCCTAGCCCCACCTTAGGCATGAAAGTTAGCAGGGTGACTTTGGGCCAATCACCAGGAAACTGTGAGTTCTAGCCTAGCGTTAGCTGTGAAAGCCATCTGAGTGACTTTGGACCAATTACCAGGAAACTGGGAATTCTAGTCCAGCGTTAGCTGTGGAAGCCATCTGGATGACTTTGGGCCAATCACCAGGAGACTGGGAGTTCTAATCCAGACTTCGGCATGAAAAGTGGCTCAGTGACTTTGGGCCAGTCCCTGCCTCTCCGCCTAACCCCCTCTCCCCCTTCACAGGACTGTCGTGGTAGGGAAAATAGGAGGAGGAAGGAGTATCAGGTGTGTTCTTCCCCTTGAATTGTTTATAAAAAATAACAAAGGCAGGATATAAGTAAAATAAATACATACATACATAGCAATAGCACTTAGACTTATATACCACTTCACAGTGCTTCACATTCTTCTCTAAACAGTTTACAGAGTCAGCCTTTTGCCCCCAACAATCTGGGTCCTCATTTTACTCACCTCCGAAGGATGGAAGGCTGAGTCAACTTGAAGGAAGGAAGGAAGGAAGGAAAATAGCAATAGCTCTTAGACTTATATACTGCTTCACAGTACTTTCCAGCCCTCTCTAAGTGGTTTACAGAGTCAGCCTCTTGCCCCAAACAATCTGGGTCCTCCTTCTACCCACCTCGGAAGGACGGAAGGCTGAGACAACCTTGAGCCTGGTGAGATTCGATCTTCCAAATTGCTCTCAGCCGGTGATCAGCAGAGGTAGCCTGCAGTACTGCACTCTCACCACTGCGCCACCATGGCTCATAGTTGCAGAGAAACCCCATTGCACTTTTTCCGCAAGGGCAGTAATCCAGTCTGACTATTTCGGAAGCCCAACTTCCCATGAGCCACGCTTCAAACCAGCTGTTCTTCTGCTTGATTCTTTCTAGGCTAAAGTGCCACAACAAATGTACCAAAGAGGCCCCACCGTGTCACCTGCTGATCATCCACCGTGGAGGTAAGAGCCACTACAGTCGCATTTTGGATTTCAAACGGAATATTTTCATTACTAGATGACATGGAAAAAAAATGTTATTGGTTCAATCGCTGATAAAAAAAATTACAGATCGCCCAAGGTGGACTATTTTGCTCCACCTCCTTCTTTGTTTTGATTTTCCTCTTCTCCAGTCTTTTCTCTTTTCTTTCTTTCTCTCTTTTCTTTTCAATTCAGCAAGATTAGTCCGGACAGAATCCGTGCCATGTGACATCAACAATCCCTTGCGGAAACCCCCTCGATATTCAGATCTGCACATCAGCCAGACGCTTCCCAAAACCAACAAAATCAACAAGGTGAGTTATTACAAAGTGACACACACACACACACACACACACACACACACACACACACACAGTTGCCTTCTAATTTAGTCGTACGGGTGGTGGATCTTGAAGAGGATTCTAACTTCTTTCCCAATTTAGAAAACAGCAGATGGAGAATGTGGATTGTGAATAAGGGTGTTTATTGTTCACTCCAGGGGTGAGTTCCGGCAGGCACAACTGCCGATTCCCTCGTCGGCGTGCCGCATGCACTTGATGCGCGCCATGTGCGCTTCAGGCATGCTGCATGTGCTTGATGCGTGCTGCAATAAAAATTGTTCTGCAGAAGCGAAAAACCAAGGTGGCTGGTTCAGGGGTGTGGCAGGCCTGGGTCGCTGCTGGTTCCAGTGACCCAGGCCGCCAAACCACTACCAGTTCAGCCGAACCACTCCGAACTGGTAGGAACCCACCACTGGTTCACTGCTGTTATGACTGCAAGGAATTGACAGGAAGGACCTGTGTCTAAAAATCTCGGGAACTGGTGAACAGGACAGAATAGAAAATATATTCAAGGCAGTCCTCAGTTTACAACCATTCTGTACAACCAAATCTAGAGAACTGGTGAACAGGACAGAATAGAAAATATATTACAGGCAGTCCCTGGCTTACAACCATTCTTCCAACCAGTCCTCCGCTTACAACCATTCTTAACCAAATCAAGAGAACTGTTGAACAGGACAGAATAGAAAATATATTACAGGCAGTCCTTGGTTTACAACCATGCTTACAACAGCTGTCTCAGCATTCCGACAGTCATACAATTCAATTTCAGATGCTTGGTGACTGGTGTTTATTCATGATGATGATTGTGGCATTTCGAAGTCAGGCCATTGGCATTGGCAACCTGTCACGGTTGGCTTCCAACAAGCAAAGTCAATGGGGGAAGCCGAATTCACTTAACAACTGGGCAATTCGCTTAACGACTGCAGTGATTTGCTTAAGAAAGCTTACAAAAATGCACACCCACACAACAACCATTTTGGTTAGTGATGGAAATTCTGGCCCAGTTGTTGTCTTCAGTCAAAAGTTACCCATTTAGCAAATCCTCTCATTCTTGTATAAGTTTTGTAGGATTCTGGGGTTGTTGTTGTTGTTGTTTTGCAATGTGGAAGAATCCCAAAGGTGCTTGATTTCAAGAGGCAACTGGATTTTCTTGTTTTTCTTCGAAGACATTTCACTTCTTATCCAATTTTTCAGCTCTGGATGGATGGTGGCGAATGGAAGGATTTATGCTCCTTGCAGATAGCTGGTCATTTGCATCCTTTCAGCAAGTCCTTGAGGTCCCTTGGAGATTTGTCGGTGCCCTCAGGGGTCACCTGAGTGGTGCAAACAGGTGTGGAGCCTTCTTGGAACTGCTGAAAGGACTCCTGTGTTGTACACTGGAGATAGACGATGTTGTATCCCTCCCCATTCGTTGAGAGAGGGCTGTTCAATTTTGACACAGATGGCCTCTGTGACCCCTCTTTCAAATTAGTGGTCCCCCTCTGTCCAAAATGTGGACTTTGCTGCCTTCAAAAGAACAGCCTTTGTCTTTAAAATGCAGATGGACTGCCGAATCTTGTCCTGGTGGGCTTGTTCTATGTTGCGTCATGCGTTTATGAAGTTGCTGTTTTGTTCCCCCAATGCACATACCGGCACATGACTCACTGCATTGTACTGCCTATATCACGATGCTCCGTTTGTGTCTGGGTGTTTTATCCTTGGAGTGGACAAACTTCTACCTTGGTATATTCTTGGGTTTGAAGTGTGCTCAATGTAGTAGCTTCAACTGGTCCAGAATGCGGCTGCGCGAGTTATCATGGGGGCACCTAGGTGCTCCCATGTTACACCCCTTTTAGGCGGCCTGCACTGGTTGCCGGTTGTCTTCCGGGTGCGATTCAAGGTACTAATTATGACCTTTAAAGCGCTCCATGGCTTAGGCCCAGGGTACCTGCGAGACCACCTACTGCCACCGGTAGCCTCCCACCGTCCAGTGCAATCCCACAGAGTTGGCCTCCTCAGGGTACCATCGGCCAGACAGTGTCGGCTAGCGACCCCCAGGGGGAGAGCCTTCTCTGTGGGAGCGCCTTCCCTCTGGAATGAGCTGCCCCCGGAGCTTCGTATAATCCCCGACCTCCGGTCCTTCCGATGCGCCCTAAAAAGTTGGCTTTTCCAGCAAGCCAGCCTGGCCTGAACAAAACAAAATAAATTATTGATCACTGTTAATTTTAATTTGAATTTTTTTTAAAAAAAATGTCATTGTCAATTTTAATTGGGTTTGGGATATTCTATTTAATTTTTTTAACTTTTGTATTATTTATTTATTTATTAGACTTATATACCGCTTCATAGGGCTTATGTGTTTCTTTTAATGTTGTACGCCGCCCTGAGTCCTTGGGAGAAGGGCGGCATATAAATCTAATAAACCTAAACCTAGTACATTGATTACCTTCTCTGTAATTCAAGATGCTGAGATGCCTCATAACTTTGCTAAGCCAATTTTGCTTAAGCCATGATTTTTAGCATCAGCTACGTAATTTGGCTCTTTCTGTCTCTTGTGAAGACTCTTCCTCAACGGCTCGAATTGAAGCACAAAGAAGCGAGCAAGAGAAACAAGCATTGGCACCAAACAAGCCCTTACAGCGACTTGACCGAATTAAGATCCTGTTTTAAGTCTAAGGCATGAAAAGGCCCTTTTCTTTCGTTGCCAAAACGGCTTGTGGCGCTTGATCGTAGAGCTGTGACAGGAGAGGGAAAGGGCAGCTGGCCAATTGTGCGGAGGCTGGGGTCAGCCAGCAGCCACCGCGGAACTAAACCATTAAGGGATGCCAAGGTTGGATTCAGAACTCTGCTACCCTGCCAGCAAATTCCTAAGAAAGCACCAGAACTAGTTGGAACCTGGTCGTCATGCCGTCGGGTTATTATGAGTCCAGCCAAAAAAACAATAATAACCAAAAACATTTCAGAGCTCAAATGGAAACGGACCACAGATATTCAGATAAATCCCTTGCCTAAAGGTAGCCTTCGATTCTTTACATTTCATAATAATAAAAATACATCTAGTCAAGGCTCTGGTTTTCCCAGTTGCAATGGATGGCTGTGAAAGTTGGACCATAAAAAAGGCTGTGTTTTATTAAACCAAGAATGAAAAAGGTTGAAAAGATTAATGCAAAACATCCAAACAGTGTATTTGTTGATAACTGTAAGGCTATTAGACAGCATCCTAAACTGTACATAATTGTAATGGCAAAACTAGACAGCAGACTAAAAAGCAGAGACATCACCCTGCCAACACAAGTGAGTCTAGTCAAGGCTGTGGTTTTCCCAGTTGCAATGGATGGCTGTGAAGGTTGGACCATAAGAAAGGCTGAGCGCCAAAGAATGGAGGCCTTTGAACTCTGGTACTGGAGAAGACTCCTGTGAGTCCCTTGGACTGCAAGGCCATCCAACCGGTCAGTCCTAGAGGAGATCAACCCTGACTGCTCTTTAAAAGGCCAGATCATGAAAAGGAAACTCAAGTCCTTTGCCACCTAATGAGAAGGAAGGACTCCCTGGAGAAGAGCTAGGAAAGATGGAGGGCAAAAGAAGAAGGGAACAGGAGAGAATGAGGTGGCTGGATGGAGTCACCAAAGCAGTCGGTGTGAGCTTAAATGGACTCCAGAGGATGGTAGAGGACAGGAAGGCCTGGAGGAACATTGTCCATGGGGTTGCGATGGGTCGGACACGAGTTCACAACTAACAACAATGATAAAATAAAACAAATTAAAATAAGTAGAACAAATAAGATAAAACCAATAAAATAAAATAATAAGCAAGCTAGCAGTCTTCCAATAGCTGAGAAATAATTATCAGGAGTTTCATTCATGATGAAATGCACCTTAAGATTCCTGTGAATCTCAATTCTTCAAGAAGTCAGCAAACTGGTTTAGCAGTTGGCTATTATTATCATTATTAATTACTATGGCTTTTTCTTCAGACCTGATGAGACCACAGGTAAAATATTGTATAGGGTTGTAGGCACCACACTTCCAGAACTATAGGAGATGACCAAGATGAGGGCGAGGTCAAATGCACCATCAGTTTGGAGTCTCTACACCCCAGTAAAAAATCCAAGTCCAGTCCACCTTGAAGTCCGTTGCCTCTTACCTGGTGCCAATTTGCCTTGACCAATTTAATTAATTAACTGAACAGTTAACAATGAAAGAGTGGAACAGAAGTTGCCTTCAGAAGTTGTAGGCGCGGTTCCACCACAAATCCGCGGTAGACTAAAGCGCGCTCGACGAAAGCGTGTACGTGACATCATCACAGCGCGACGAAAACGGCACGCTGTGAGCGGTAAATTTAAAATTAACGTGAAAACCTTACCCTAACCCCCCCAAACCTAACCCTAAACCTAACCCTAAGCCTAACCCTTAACCTAACCCTAAATCTAACCCTTAACCTAATGCTAAACCTAACGCTAACCCTTAACCTAACCCTAAACCTAACCCTAACGCTTAACATAACCCTAAACCTAACCCTAACCCTTAACTTAACCCTAACCCTAACCCTAACCCTAACCCTAACCCTAACCCTAACCCTTACCTTTATGTGAATTGGCTTGCTTTAATTTAATTTTAATTTTAATTTAATTTATTTTTAATTTTATTTGTCGCGTTGCTGATGACGTCATGTACGCGCTTTGATCGGGCGCGCTTTAGTGGACCGCGGTTTTGACGGGTCACGGTAGGCGCTCCATCACTGGAGGTTTTTAAGAAGAGATTGGACAGTCACTTGTCTGGAATGGTGTAGGGTCTCCTGCTTGACAAGGGGGTTGGACCAGAAGACCTCCAAGGTCCCTCCCAACGCTGTTGTTCTGCATAAATAAGCAAAGAAATCACCTTTTTTTGCCTGCCATGGCAACCAAGATGCAGAAGAATAGAGAAGAAGTTGGCCAAGACATCTCCCCCACCCCCAGCTTTGAAATAGTATTATCTTGTTTTCTTGCTGGCCTGTTCAGCCATCTGGTGGGCCAGAGCACTGCAGATGGCTTCTTGGATTTCCAGTCACGCCTGCCAATTCCAATCGAAATATCAGCAAATCTGGTTGATGAGAAATAAAAACTTGTTGGATGCTGGGACAAGATGTCTTAGTCCAATGGGATCCCCTCTTACAGTCCAGACTAGAACTTGGAGGTCTTCTGGTCAGCCTCCTGCCCAAGGCAGGAGTCCTTATACCATTGATGAAAATCAAAGTTCTCCATTATCCAACAAGATCAAGCAGGTCAGTTACTGACTCCTGAAGTCTTAATCCAATGAGATCCCATTTACACTCCAGTTTAGGACTCAGAGTCTCCTGGTGATTGGCAAAGACTCACCCAACCTTCTTTCATGCCTAAGGCAGGACTAGAATTTAACTTCTACTGATGATTGGCCCAAAATCACCCAGCTGGTTTTCATGCATTTGGTGGGACGAGAACTCACCATCTCCTGGTGATTGGCCAAAGTCACCCAGCTGTCTTTCACAGCTAAGGCTGGAATAGAACTCCCAATGTACTGGTGATTAGGCCCTAAGGCAGTACTAGAACTCACCATCTTCTCATGATAGGCCCAAAATCACCCAGCCAGCTTTCATGGCTTAAGGCAGCACTAGAACGTACAGTCTCCCACTTTCTAGATTGGTGTCCTAACCACTAAACAGACCAAACTGGCTCCTTTTTTTGGCCGTTGCAGCAACCATCATCCTGGGCCTAGTGGTCCAATAGCATAAGATGAGTTCCCTGGATTCTTCTTACTATTTTATAGAAATGACCTAAGAAGAATTCTAAAAATTTCCAGCTTTCTTTTAAGGGAGCTGAATTTATTCTTGTTCTCAGTGCATCAAAGGACGGGACGTTACCTGATCTAAGATTGGCTTGCATCTCAGCATTATTCACCCTATAAATCTTGCATAAAAGGAAATGAAGGAGGGGGGTCTCAAACACGTAGGGGGGGGAGTCTAGGGAAGTCTGAATCAGTTGCGTCATCAGAGGAGGTTGGAATTTAACCGCAGCACATGAAAAGAGAGTCTCCTTTGCATGAAGAAGCTCTCTAGATCACATTAGAGAAAGTGATTTTGTTGTTAGTCGTGAAGTCGTGTCTGACCCATCATGACCCCATGGATAACATTCCTCCAGGCCTTCCTGTCCTCTACCATCCCCTGGACTCCATTCAAGCTCACGCCGACTGCTTCAGTGACTCCATCCAGCCACCTCCTTCTCTGTTGTCCCCTTCTTCTTTTGCCCTCCATCTTTCCCAGCACGAGGCTCTTCTCCAGGGAGTCCTTCCTTCTTATTAGGTGGCCAAAGCACTTGAGTTTCCTCTTCAGGATCTGGCCTTCTAAAGAGCAGTCAGGGTTGATCTCCTCTAGGACTGACCGGTTGGATCACCTTGCAGTCCAAGGGACTCTCAGGAGTCTTCTCCAGCACCAGAGTTCAAAGGCCTCCATTCTTTGGCTTCCTTCCTTCTCATTAGGTGGCCAAAGTCTTTGACTTTCCTCTTCAGGATCTGGCCTTCTAAAGAGCAGTCATAGGTTGACCTCCTCTAGGACTGACCGGTTGGATGGCCTTGCAGTCCAAGGGACTCTCAGGAGTCTTCTCCAGCACCAGAGTTCAAAGGCCTCCATTCTTTGGCTTCCTTCCTTCTCATTAGGTGGCCAAAGTCTTTGACTTTCCTCTTCAGGATCTGGCCTTCTAAAGAGCAGTCATAGGTTGACCTCCTCTAGGACTGACCGGTTGGATGGCCTTGCAGTCCAAGGGACTCTCAGGAGTCTTCTCCAGCACCAGAGTTCAAAGGCCTCCATTCTTTGGCGCTCAGCCTTCCTTATGGTCCAACCTTCACAGCCATCCATTGCAACTGGGAAAACCACAGCCTTGACTAGACGCACTTTACTAAGTGAGAAAGACTACAGATAATTCTTGACTTACAATGGTTCATTTAGTGACCATTTGAAGTCACAACGTCCTTTAAAGAAGCGACTTACGACCTTTTTTTCACTCTTACAACCACTGTGGCATCCCACGGTGGTCACGGGATCAAAACTCAGACCCCTGACTCATATTTATGAGCCTCCCCCGAGTCATGCGATCATCTTTGGCCACAAGCAAAGTCAAGGGGGAAGCCAGATTCACTTAGCAACACTGTGACTTGACTCAACAGCTGCAGCGATTCACTTAGCAACCGGGGGGGGCAAGAAAAGTCACCTAACGAATGTCTCACTCAGCAACATGTAAATTGGGGGCATAGTTGTGGTTGTTCGACGAGGATCACTTGTAGAAGATCGGGATCAAGTTAACTTTCCTCTCTCGTTTGAAAATCCCAGAATGGTGGGTTTTTTTATTTTTTGGTACATCTTTTGTTTTTTTTTCTGATTATCTAAGCTTCTGTTAAGAGCGGCCAAACTGAGGAAGTGGCAGCGTTTTGACAGCCATCGGAACGTCGTATGTGAAAACCTGATGCCGGCTACATCGGTGGCTCAAAATAGAGAGTTTTAAGCCTTATTTGCATCTAATTTGCATCCCACCTGCCTGGCCTTTGTATAACTCTCCCCTTCCTCTCCCTGCTATTTCCCAGCTTCACTCTCTTTTCCATTCCTGGAACGCGCAACAATACAGTATGAAGAAAGGGTGGACTGCAAACCAGATTGCCTTTAGCGGAATCAGAATAACAGCATACCGAGAGTTGGAAGGGACATTGGAGGTCCTCTAGTTCAACACCCTGCTCAAGCAGGAAACCCTATACCATTTCAGACAGTGTCTTCTTAAAAGCTTCCAGTGTTGGGGCATTCACAACTTCTGGAGGCAAGTTGTTCCACTGATTAATTGTTCTCGCTGTCAGGAAATGTCTCCTTCGTTCTAAGTTGCTTCACTCCTTGATTAGTTTCCACCCATTGCTTCTTGTCCTGCCCTCAGGTGCGTTGGGGAATAGTTTGACTCCCTCTTCTTTGTGGCAGCCCCTGAGATATTGGAAGACTGCTATCATGTCTCCCCTAGCCCTTCTTTTCATTAAACTAGACCTACCCAGTTCCTGCAACCGTTCTTCATTTGTTTTAGCCTCCAGTCCCCTAATCCTCTTTGTTGTTCTTCTCTGCATTCTTTCTAAAGTCTCCACATCTTCTTAAAAACCTCCTGTGTTGGGGCATTCACATCTTCTGGAGGCAAGTTGTTCCACTGATCAATTGTCCTAATAGTTCTAAGTTGCTTCTCTCCTTGATTAGTTTCCACTTCTTGTCCTGCCCTCAGGTGCTTTGGAGAATAGCTTGATGGAGAACTTTGGCTTTGATCTTCATCAATGGTATAAGGACTTCCTGCCTTGGGCAGGAGGTTGACTAGAAGACCTCCAAGGTCCCTTCCAACCCTGTGATTCTATGATTCTTAAGCTTCCCCTTCGATTACTTAGACATCTGGGTGCTTCAAGGTGGAACCCCCCAAAAGCCCCTCTCTCTTTTCTGACTCCAAAATTTGGTGAAAGAGGGCAAGTGCATCAGCAGGAAGTGCCTCTGTTAAGAGAAGATGGATACAGGTGGAGACCAGCCTAAGAGTGCCTCCCCATCCCCCTAATTAATTTGAAGTTCCCCTCGTCTTCTGCCAACTCCTGGGCACTCTTGGCCAGTGTTGAGAACTCTTATTCGCCACGGTGTTATCCAACAGTTGGCAGGCGGTAGCGTTCAGAGAGCTGCGTTCAGGAGGTGCAGCCTGGCGCAAAGTTCCCGTCTGCCACACCTGATCACGAACACCACCACCCCCGCCTGCCCCGTTTAAGTTAAATGGCCCGTGAGGAATGATGGATGGGGGAAATCGCAGCAGCCAAGTTGGATCCTCTGGTGGGGGGACAATGGGCTTTCCCTGCCTCCCTTCTCTCTACCCCGAAGATCTTACATGTCTCCACCTGCCCAGGTGTAGCTGTACTAGCAGGAAGCACCAGGTGGTGGTTTATTATCCAAAACTCATGTAGTGAGAATTTCTGGGAACTGGGCAACCTCTTAGCTACTTAAAGAAATCCTAATGCCTGTCCCCCCTCTCTCCCTCTCCCCTTTCTCTCTATTTTTCTCTCTTTCTGGTTTCTCCCTTTCTCTCTCTCTCTCTCTTTTTCTCTCTTTCTGTTTTTCCCTCCCTCCCTCTGCTTCTTTCTCACTCTCTTCCTCTTTCCTCTTTCTCTCATCTCTCTTTCTCTCAATTTTTCTGTCTTGGTTTTTTCTCCAATTTCGCTCTTCCTCTTTCTCTCTTTTTCTCTTTCTCTCTTTCCTTCTCTCTCCCTCTCCCTCTCCCCCTTTCTCTTTCTCTCTATTTTTCTCTCTCTTTCTGTTTCCTCCTCTCTCTGTCTTTCTGCTCTCTCTCTCTCTTTCTCTCAATTTTTCTCTGTTTTTTCTTCTTTTATAGCAATAGCAATAGCAATAGCAATAGCAGTAGACTTATATACCGCTTCATAGGCCTTTCAGGCCTCTCTAAGCGGTTTACAGAGAGTCAGCATATTGCCCCCAACAATCTGGGTCCTCATTTTACCCACCTCGGAAGGATGGAAGGCTGAGTCAACCCTGAGCCGGTGAGATTTGAACCGCTGACCTGCTGATCTAGCAGTAGCCTGCAGTGCTGCATTTAACCACTGCGCCACCTTGGCTCTTCTTTCCTCTCTGTGTGTGTCTTTCTGCTCTCCCTCCTTCTCCCTCCCCCTCTTTCTCTCTCTCTTTTCCCTTTTTCTCTTTCTCTCTTTTCTTCTCTCTCTCTCCCTCTCCCACTTTCTCTTTCGCTCTATTTTTCTCTCTCTTTCTGTTTCCCCCTCTCTCTGTCTTTCTGCTCGCTCGCTCTCTTTCTGTCAATTTTTCTCTCTATTTTTTCTCCCCTCCCTCTCTCTTTCTCTCTACTTTTCTGTCTTTGTTTATTATCCCTCTCTCTTTCTCTCTATTTTTCTCTGTTTTTCCTTCCTTCCCCTCTCTCTCTCTGTGTTTTTCTGCTCTCCTTCCTTCTCCTTCCCCCTCTTTCTCTCTCTCTTTGTTTTTTCTCCCTCTGTCTCTCTCTTTCTCTCCCTATCCCCCTTTCTCTCTCTCTTCTCTCTCTCTTTCTATCATTCTCTCTGTTTCCCCCCTCTTTCTCTCTCTCTCCCTCTGTCTTTATCCTCTCTCCTCCCTCTCCCTCCCTCCCTCTCTCCCCCCTCCTCTCTCTTGCATTTTGCTTTGGAGACTTTTTGCAGAAAGGCTCACACAGAGCTGGAAAAGCTGCGCTCAAACTCCTTCCAGGAGGTGGGCAATCCCAATAAAAAGTTAATGACGCCAGCATCCCCGGTAACATGAATGAGAATGAATAAGGCTACTACCCTTAAAGCTCAATGAATAAAATATAAACCCGCCTGATAATGGGAACCTTTTGAAAGGGGGAAGACGACCGATCTTGGCCTTATATTACGCCCCAGCTACAAAGGCAAGGTTGTTAATAAAGAAGAACATTTGCCAATGAGATCCGATCATTCTGGGGTTGATTGGCCTGTTAGTTTGCCTGGTGATTTTACTCTGGCTCAACAAATGAAAAACTTAGCACTAGCTTGCCTCACTTGTTCCCCCAGAAGGGATCCACTGCAGACCCTGATCATTCTGACCAGCGGGATTAAGGTGAAGAGCCTTCTCCGCTGTGGCCCCAGCACAGTGGTGGGTTTCAAAAACTGTTCGAACCTACTCTGTGGGTGTGGCCTCCTTTGTGGGAGTGGCTTGCCGCCCATGTGACCGTACTTGAGAGGCCGCCTCCTGCCAATTACCTCCCTACGACCTGTTAGATCACACAGATTAGGCCTCCTCCGAGTTCCATCCGCCAGTCAGTGTCGACTGGCAACTACGCGGAGGAGAGCCTTTTCAGTAGTAGCTCCGACCCTTTGGAACGATCTCCCCGTGGATATTCGCACCCTCACCACCGTCCAGACCTTCCTCACAGCCCTCAAGATCTGGCTATCCCGTCAGGCCTGGGGATAAAGATTCTAATCCGTCCCCACCCGAATGATGAATGAATGTTGTGTTCTATTTTACTTATGTATTGTCTCATGTCTTGTCTTGTATTCCCCTCCCTATAAATTGTAAGCCGCCCTGAGTCCCCTCAGGGAAAAGGGCGGCCTATAAATAATAAACAAATCAAATCAAATCAAATATGAAGATGCTGATGACACTTGTCAGAACCACCTTAAATTACCTCACACACAGCACTGGCATGCATAAGAATATGGTGTAAACTTGTTTTTTAAAAGGCATCTTTGGTTTGCGTTAAAACAACTTCAACACACGCAATGTTCTGATTGCACCACAAACGCAGTAGTCATCCTTCCCTTTCACAGAGGCACTGAGTTTTATAAATATGAGCTTGATAGTGTAGAATAATCATATCCAAGGACCAGTGGTGGGTTTCAAAAAAATTTGGAACCTCTTCTGTAGGTGTGGCCTGCTTTCCGGGTCCACTGGTGGAACCTCTTCTACCCGGTTCGGTAGATTTGACGAACTGGTTCTACCGAATAGGTGCGAACTGGTAGGAACCCACCTCTGCCCCAGCACTGTGGAACATCCTACGACCGGAAGTGAGAACTGCTCCCATCCTTTTAGCCTCCTGGTAGAGGACAACCCCCTTCCTTTTTATTTATTTATTTAGTTTGTCAAACATGTACAAGATAACAGGTGTAAGTTTAAACATGGGCATGAACAAAGGAAATGAGTACGAATAAATGGGGACAGTAGGACAGGAACAGTAGGCATGCTGGTGCGCTTATGCCCACCCCCTTTACGGATTTCTTAGGAATGGGGTGAGGTCCACGGTAGAGAGTTTGAGGTTGATGCTGTAGGGATTTGAAGATGTAACAATGGAGTCAGGTAGAGCATTCCAGGCGTTGACCACTCTGTTGCAGAAATCGTATTTTCTGCAATCGAGTTTGGAGTGGTTTACCTTGAGTCTGTATCTATTCTTTTCCTGTGTATTATTGTGATTGAAGCTGAAGTAGTTGTTGACAGGTAGGACATTGTACTAAGCTTAGGTCAGACCGTAGGCAGCGTAGTTCCAAGTTGTCCAAGGTCAAAATTTCAAGCCTGGTGGCATAAGGGATTCTCTTGTGAGCAGAGGAGTGGAGGACTCTTCTCGTGAAGTACCTCTGGACCAGCTTGATTGTATTAATGTCCGATATACAATGTGGATTCCAGGCAGATGAGATGTATTCAAGAATTGGTCTGGCAAAGGTTTTGTATGTCCTAGTTAGAAATACAATGTTACATGAGAAGAAGCTTTGCAAAATTAGGTTAACAACTCTTAATGTCTTTTTGGCAAGACTGTTTCAGTGAGATCTGGGGCTTAGATCATTGGAGATGAGTAGTCCTAGGTCCTTCACAGAGTGGGGGTCGTCTACGAGGTCGTATTATTATTATTATTATTATTATTATTATTAGCAATGCAATGTTTTTTTTAAAAAAGATTTTTATTAACAAACATGAAAAATACACACACACACAAATTAGACATACACCGCATTTATACAATACAATACGAACAGGAACTTCCTGTTCTTTATAATAGCAATCCTCAATCAATACCGCAATTATTATAAATTAGCAATGCAATTTCCGATCCCAACCGAAATCACAAGTCGAGGGCTACCCATATATCTTCTGGGGAAGCCCAACCTGGAGACCTTCAAACCTGCTTGTTAAGTGCTCATTCGACTGTTCTTCCTTCTCTCGTAGGATCACATTCCAGTGCCCTACCAGCCTGATTCCAGCAGCAATCCCTCCTCGACGACATCCTCCACCCCTTCTTCACCAGCTCCTCCCCTGCCACCCAGCGCCACGCCGCCTTCGCCTTTGCACCCCTCCCCGCAGTGCACGCGGCAACAAAAACAGTGCAACTTGCCAGGTAAATAGCAATGGATTCAGTCACAATCCAGTCACGATTAGGTGCAACAGCCAGCTCTTGCCAGCGAGCCTAGCGTAGCGGGGGGGAGTGGCAGAACCTGGGGGAGAGGGGTGGAGTCAAAAAAGGAATCAGCCTGGAATCCCTATGTAGCCACAAAGGAGCGAGGTCCAACCTCCCTTGAATTCCGTTGATCCTTATCTAACTCCAAATAGGGCTAATCAGAGGTGGTATTCTATTGGTTTGGATCTGTTCACCAGAACCGGTGGCGGGAATCGTGGGTGGCCATGTCCACCCACCCCGGCATTATGGCATCCCATTTAGGCCATTTTTTCCCGCCAAAAGCGCATGCATGGAAGGCTGTGCGCATGCGCAGAGGTGTCTTGTGCGAGCAAAGCAAGTGCCGGCAGATGTGGGCTCACATTTGTGAACTGGTAGGGAAGGTAGTGAATAGCATCCCTGGTTCTATCAGTTAGTTGAGAAGATTCTTATGTATAGGCAGGAGTAGCAAGAAATCAGTTTAATTGGTCTTTCATACCCGACACCTAGGATCTAGGATTTTTTTTTTTAACCAATCAGGGTCCTTCTGATGCCTCTGAGTGAGCTGGCAAATCCCCTGATGATTCCAGGCATCTCTTAACATTTGCACTGGATAAACTTTTTTTTAAAGAAAAATTCTCTGCTTCCCAACCAGATTTGGAAATTGCGGGAATTAAGGCAATCCTGTTAAAATGCTCAAGGAACAAGAACTCCAAAAATGGCTGAACCAAATAGATGGAATTTTGCTGTTCTCAAAATCTTTGGGTTTTGCTTACAATGAGCTTTTTAAATATATATTTAATATATTTAATACCTAATTATATTTAGCACATATTAACTGGACATCTGCCTGCAAATATGTCTGTATATATATGCAGAATATTTGCAAGAATTAATAGCAAGTAATAAAAGTCCTTGTTGAAATAAGGAAGAAAACTTTAATCCATAGGTTAAAAAATAAAAATAAAAAAATAGAAGAAGAAAAACTAATCAATTCTCTTTAAAAAAAAAAGTTGCAAGCACTTCAATCCACAAAGAAAAATTACAAAGAAAAAGAAACACACTATCCAAAGCAATCCAATATAGGTTAATTTCACCACTTATTTACTTCTGCTTTCGGATTTAATTTAACTTTAAAAAAAATTGTGGGGGGGCAGTCTTTCCAAAACAGTAAAGTTTCCTCACCAGATGGACACACTTTCTCTTTCTGCTTCCGTTCCGGAGCCGTCCCAACTTCATCAGCCTGGGGCTGGACTTTTTGTCGCCAGCTTGAAGAACTTCTTTTGGATCAATCAGGGACTTTGTGGTGTCCCTGAGATCAGCAGGACGTATTCTTCCTGTTCACCGTCTCTACGGGACAGTTTAGGTCCAATTGGACCACCCAGCGGCAAAAGTATCGGCAGTTGTCTCGGAGCATCAAGACCACACAGCCATATCGTCGCGACGTTGGATCCTCCTCCAGTTGGAGGGTCATTCCAGATGTCCACCGAGCAATTTGCTGGAGCTAAACTCTGCCAGTTTAAAAACAATTATATAAAACAATCTATAAAAACAATAAAGCATTTGGCCCATTGGAGATTTTGCAGTATCCTTTCCCCTGGAGTGTGGAGGGAAGGGAGATTTTACAGAATCCTTCAAAAAAAATTTGAATCCCACCACTGCCTTATACCATACATACCTTTACACCACAGATACACTTTATGGTATAAGGCAGTGTTTTTCAACCTTTTTTGTGCAAAGGCACACTTTTTTCATGAAAAAAATCACGAGGCACACCACCATTAGAAAATGTTAAAAAAATTTAACTCTGTGCCTATATTGACTATATATAAAGTAATTTTCCCACGGCACACCTTACACTATGTCACGGCACACTAGTGTGCCGCGGCACAGTGGTTGAAAAACACTGGTATAAGGTCTCCTGCCTTGAGCAGAGGGCTGGACTAAAAGACCTTTGAGATCCCCCCCTCCCAGCTTTACGACTCTGTGTTCTATGTTCTACTCACAATGGAAGCCCTGATAATCTCTTATTCCTCCTAATTTGTGTTTTCACTCTTCCAGCTTCTCACTATTACAAGTACAAGCAGCAATTCATTTTTCCAGGTGAGTAGCCACTGACAATGACAAGATGGGTTCTAACTAGAAGATCTGCTAGAAAACCAGATAGGGTTTACCTGCATGGACCCAGAGGATAGGTTGGTTATCCACGGAAAACAGAGCCGTTGCTATAATTCTTGTAAATCCCTTCCTTTTTTTTTGTCTCGATAAACCTTGTTTGTAAACTCTCTGAGCATGTTCTTGGGTTTAGGTTTCTGCCAATCATCTTGGCAAACTGTGTCTCACTGGCCCCCCCACCAAAAAAAAAATGAAAAAGAAAAAGAAAGGAGGCTCAAGATCCAGAAGGATCTTGACGGACTTGAACCCTGGGTCTTATCTAACAAATTGAAATTCAATGTGGAGAAAAGTAAAGTCCTACATTTAGGTAAGAAAAACCAAAAGTACCCATATACAATACAATACGATAGCAGAGTTGGAAGGAACCTTAGAGGTTTTCTAGTCCAACCCCCTGCCTAGGCAGGAAACCCTATACCGTTTTTGACAAATGGCTATCCAACATCTTCTTAAAGACCTGGGTGAAACCAGGCTTAATATCAGTGACTGTGAGAGGGATTTTGGAGTCGTAGTGGACAACCAGCTAAATATGAGCCAGCAGTGTGCAGCAGCTGCCAAAAAAGCCAATACAATCCTAAATTGCATTAACAGAGGGATGCAATCAAGATCAAGGGAGATACTAATACCTCTCTGTAAAGCCTTTGTAAGACCACAACTAGAGTACTTCATCCAGTTTTGGTCCCCACGTTATAAAAAACGATTTTGGGACTCTAGAAAAAGTGCAGAGAAGAGCAACCAAGATGATTAGGAGACTGGAGGCTCAAACATACAATGAACAATTGCAGGAACTGGGCATGGCTAGTCTAGGGAAGAGAAGGACCAGGGGAGACACAAGAACAGTCTTCCAATATTTGAGGGGCTGCCACAGAGAGGAAGAGGGTCAAGCTACTTTCCAAAGCACCCGAAGGCCAGACAAGGAATAATGGATGTAAACTGACCAAGGAGAGATTCAACCTAGAAATAAGGAGGAACTTTCTGACAGTGAGAGCAATCAACGAAGGGAACAGGAGTTGCCTTGGGAAGTTGTGGGGGCTTCATCACTTGAGACTTTCAAGAAGAGATTGGACTGCCATTTGTCAGAAATGGTGTAGGGTCTCCTGCTTGAGCAGTGGGGTTGGAGTAGATCAGTGTTTCTCAACCTTGGCAACTTTAAGTCCGATGGACTTCAACTCCCAGAATTCCACCGGACTTAAAGTCGCCAAGATTGAGAAACACTGGACTAGATGACCTATAAGCTCCCTTCCAACTCTGTTAATCTGAAAAGGAAGGAAGGAAGGAAGGAAGGAAGGAAGGGTTGGAATGCAGGAAAGTGGTGAGGGGGAGTATCTAGATCAGGTTGTGTTCTGGTTATTATTACAATTATGGTTGGTTGCACAGTCGGCCAGACGTTTAGACTGGATTTGGCATTTTTATTGACATTGAGCCTTCTGAGATAGGCAGACGTATATTTTCATAATAACATGCAAGGTCTCATCGCAGGATGTAAGCCATTCCGAATCAAGCTGCCTTTTGCAATTGACCGATGGGGATTTAATTTCCCCCGGTTGTGTGTTTTTATCTACTGTCTTCCCAATACAGCCAACCATTGCTGAAGCGATTAAAAAAACACCATCCTGGTTATTATTATCATTTGGGCAGAACAATGGTTGGGTGACTTCAGAAGAGACTGGAAAATAGCCGGTGGGGAAATTATCTCTGAACGCATTCAGCAACCAGGCTGGTCTCTCTAGAGCCGTTGCATGAAAACACAGAAAATTGTTCTGAAAATTCCCAATATCTCCACTGTTCCACATCCAGGTTGCCTTCCCTGGAGATGCCTTTTTTTGGTTTCCCATTGGATTCTGCTTCCCCTTTCTACCCATCTGCCAACGTAGCTCCAGTCGGAGGCAGTGATTCTCGGCGGGATGGACTGGAGCCCATTTAATTTTAAAAAAAACGCTTCTCCCAGTTCAGCAGTCTAAACTAGAAGGCTGCGATGGGCTTGGGAGACACAGAGCGCCCGGAATTTCTCCCGAGGGTTTGAAGGCCTTCTGGAGGGTCCTTCTGGGAGGGTCCCGTCGCTCGCGGTTTTCTGAACAGGGGTTTCTTTTGCTTTTCAGACGTTGTGCCTGAGGTGCCCCCCAGACCACCTCAAGTCGTCCTTCATCCAGTGATTTCAGACCCAATGTAAGTGTCTCGCTGTTTGTCCTCCTCTTTTGGAACCGTGGTCCAACCCATCTTTAGAAATTATTTCTCCTGTTCCTCCTTTGTTACAAGGAAATCTCCTTGTTCTTGTTCTCCTTTTCTCCTCCTCTCCTCCTCTCCCTTCTCCTCCTCCACCTCCTCCACCACCACCACCATTACTACTTTTCTCTCCTCCTCCTCTTCTTACTCCTCCTCTTTTTTGTCTCCTCCTCTTCTTTTTCTTCATCTCTTCTCCTCCTCCTCCTCTTCCTCCTCCAGTTCCTCCTCCTCCTCTTCTTCTCGTCCTCTTCTCGTCCTCCTCTTCTTCCTTCTCCAGTTCCTCCTCCTCCTCCTCACCTCCAGTTTCTCCTCTTCTTCTTCTTTTCCTCCTCCTCCTCCTCTCCTCCTCCTCTTCTTCTTCCTCCTCCAGTTCCTCCGCCTCCTTCTCTCCTCCAGTTTCTCCTCCTCCTCTTCTTCTTCTTTTCCTCCCCCCTCCTCCTCTTCTTCATCTCTTCCTCCTCCTCCTCTTCTTCATCTCTTCTTTTTCTTCTCTTCTTTTTCTTCCTCCTCCTCCACTTTTTCCTCCTCTTCTTTTCTTCCTCCACTTCTTCCTCCTCCAGTTCCCCCTCCTCCTCCTCTTCTTCTTCTCCTTCTCCTCATCCTCCTCTTCTTCTTCCTCTTCTTCCTCTTCTTCGTCTCTTCCTCCTCCTCTTCTTCATCTCTTCTTTTTCTTCTCCTCCTCCTCTTCCTCCTCCTCCACTTTTTCCTCCTCCTCTTCTTTTCCTCCTCCTCTTCTTTCTCCTCCAGTTCCTCATCCTCCTCATCCTCTTCTTCTTCTCCTCCTCCCTTTCCTCCTCCTCCTCTTCTTCATCTCTTCTTTTTCCTCTCCTTCTCCTCCTCTTCTTCCTCCTCCACTTTTTCCTCCTTCTCCTCCCCTTCTCTTCCTTCTTTTCTTTCTCCCGCACTTCCTCCTCCTCCTCCTTTCACATCACTTTCATTGGAAAAAAGAAAGGTAGTTTCCTGGGTGGGGGAGGAACAGAAGAGCACATCCAATCTCCTTGGCTCAAGAGGTTACCTTGAGATGCCTAAGAGTATGGATTTTGATCCTTTTAAAGAAACTGACAGGCAGATCCATTCATTTCTGATTATATCACTCTCCCATGTATTCCATTACCTGTAGGTTAATAAACATATAAAGATTATCTCCTTTTTTCATCATTTTTTTAAAAAAAATCTAAGTTTGTAGTTAAACCCATGTTTGCCTAAAACGATCGGTGTTCCCAGTATGCTTTCTCCCCAGTGCATTTCTGCACGGATCTTCTGGTCACTATAAGATTTGGGGCAGGCCATTCACTAAAATTGGGATGGCGAAGCTTTGTCACGTTTTCCATGGCGGGCAGGCAGAGCCCTCTCTGTGGACATGCC